>NW_027619327.1:0-45759 GCF_964187855.1 Myxine glutinosa
CAAAAGTGGTTTCCTGCACCAACACATGTGCGAAAAGTGGTTTTTCAACACGAACACAAGTGCGAAAAGTGGTTTTTCAACACTATCACAAGTGCAAAAAGTGTTTTTTCCACACTAATACAAGTGCAAAAGTGGTTTCCTGCACCAACACAAGTGCGAAAAGTGGTTATTCAACACTAACACAAGTGCGAAAAGTGGTTTTTCAACACTAACACAAGTGCGAAAAGTGGTTTTTCAACACTATCACAAGTGCAAAAAGTGTTTTTTCCACACTAATACAAGTGCAAAAGTGGTTTCCTGCACCAACACAAGTGCGAAAAGTGGTTTTTCAACACTAACACAAGTGCGAAAAGTGGTTTTTCAACACTAACACAAGTGCGAAAAGTGGTTTTTCAACACTATCACAAGTGCAAAAAGTGTTTTTTCCACACTAATACAAGTGCAAAAGTGGTTTCCTGCACCAACACAAGTGCGAAAAGTGGTTTTTCAACACTAACACAAGTGCGAAAAGTGGTTTTTCAACACTAACACAAGTGCGAAAAGTGGTTTTTCCACCCTAATACAAGTGCAAAAGTGGTTTCCTGCACCAACACAAGTGCGAAAAGTGGTTTTTCAACACTAACACAAGTGCTAAAAGTGGTTTTTCAACACTATCACAAGTGCAAAAAGTGTTTTTTCCACACTAATACAGGTGCAAAAGTGGTTTCCTGCACCAACACAAGTGCGAAAAGTGGTTTTTCAACACTAACACAAGTGCGAAAAGTGGTTTTTCAACACAAACACAAGTGCGAAAAGTGTTTTTTCCACACTAATACAAGTGCAAAAGTGGCTTCCTGCACCAACACAAGTGCGAAAAGTGGTTTTTCAACACTAACACAAGTGCGAAAAGTGGTTTTTCAACACTATCACAAGTGCAAAAAGTGTTTTTTCCACACTAATACAAGTGCAAAAGTGGTTTCCTGCACCAACACAAGTGCGAAAAGTGTTTTTTCAACACTAACACAAGTGCGAAAAGTGGTTTTTCAACACTAACACAAGTGCGAAAAGTGGTTTTTCAACACTATCACAAGTGCAAAAAGTGTTTTTTCCACACTAATACAAGTGCAAAAGTGGTTTCCTGCACCAACACAAGTGCGAAAAGTGGTTTTTCAACACTAACACGAGTGCGAAAAGTGGTTTTTCAACACTAACACAAGTGCGAAAAGTGTTTTTTCAACACTATCACAAGTGCAAAAAGTGTTTTTTCCACACTAGTACAAGTGCAAAAGTGGTTTCCTGCACCAACACAAGTGCCAAAAGTGGTTTTTCAACACTAACACAAGTGCGAAAAGTGGTTTTTCAACACTATCACAAGTGCAAAAAGTGTTTTTTCCACACTAATACAAGTGCAAAAGTGGTTTCCTGCACTAACACAAGTGCGAAAAGTGGTTTTTCAACACTAACACAAGTGCGAAAAGTGGTTTTTCAACAATAACACAAGTGCGAAAAGTGCTTTTTCAACAATAACACAAGTGCGAAAAGTGGTTTTTCCACACTAATACAAGTGCAAAGGTGGTTTCCTGCACCAACACAAGTGCAAAATTGGTTTCCTGCACCAACACAAGTGCGAAAAGTGGTTTTTCAACACTAACACAACTGCGAAAAGTGGTTTTTCAACACTATCACAAGTGCAAAAAGTGTTTTTTCCACACTAATACAAGTGCAAAAGTGGTTTCCTGCACCAACACAAGTGCGAAAAGTGGTTTTTCAACACTAACACAAGTGCGAAAAGTGGTTTTTCAACACTATCACAAGTGCAAAAAGTGTTTTTTCCACACTAATACAAGTGCAAAAGTGGTTTCCTGCACAAACACAAGTGCGAAAAGTGGTTTTTCAACACTAACACAAGTGCGAAAAGTGGTTTTTCAACAATAACACAAGTGCGAAAAGTGCTTTTTCAACAATAACACAAGTGCGAAAAGTGGTTTTTCCACACTAATACAAGTGCAAAAGTGGTTTCCTGCACCAACACAAGTGCAAAAGTGGTTTCCTGCACCAACACATGTGCGAAAAGTGGTTTTTCAACACTAACACAAGTGCGAAAAGTGTTTTTTCAACACTATCACAAGTGCAAAAAGTGTTTTTTTCCACACTAATACAAGTGCAAAAGTGGTTTCCTGCACCAACACAAGTGCGAAAAGTGGTTTTTCAACACTAACACAAGTGCGAAAAGTGGTTTTTCAACACTAACACAAGTGCGAAAAGTGGTTTTTCAACACTATCACAAGTGCAAAAAGTGTTTTTTCCACACTAATACAAGTGCAAAAGTGGTTTCCTGCACCAACACAAGTGCGAAAAGTGGTTTTTCAACACTAACACAAGTGCGAAAAGTGGTTTTTCAACACTAACACAAGTGCGAAAAGTGGTTTTTCAACACTATCACAAGTGCAAAAAGTGTTTTTTCCACACTAATACAAGTGCAAAAGTGGTTTCCTGCACCAACACAAGTGCGAAAAGTGGTTTTTCAACACGAACACAAGTGCGAAAAGTGGTTTTTCAACAATAACACAAGTGCGAAAAGTGCTTTTTCAACAATAACACAAGTGCGAAAAGTGGTTTTTCCACACTAATACAAGTGCAAAAGTGGTTTCCTGCACCAACACAAGTGCAAAAGTGGTTTCCTGCACCAACACAAGTGCGAAAAGTGGTTTTTCAACACTAACACAAGTGCGAAAAGTGGTTTTTCAACACTATCACAAGTGCAAAAAGTGTTTTTTCCACACTAATACAAGTGCAAAAGTGGTTTCCTTCACCAACACAAGTGCGAAAAGTGGTTTTTCAACACTAACACAAGTGCGAAAAGTGGTTTTTCAACACTAACACAAGTGCGAAAAGTGTTTTTTCAACACTATCACAAGTGCAAAAAGTGTTTTTTCCACACTAGTACAAGTGCAAAAGTGGTTTCCTGCACCAACACAAGTGCCAAAAGTGGTTTTTCAACACTAACACAAGTGCGAAAAGTGGTTTTCAACACTATCACAAGTGCAAAAAGTGTTTTTTTCCACACTAATACAAGTGCAAAAGTGGTTTCCTGCACCAACACAAGTGCAAAAAGTGGTTTTTCAACACTAACACAAGTGCGAAAAGTGGTTTTTCAACAATAACACAAGTGCGAAAAGTGCTTTTTCAACAATAACACAAGTGCGAAAAGTGGTTTTTCCACACTAATACAAGTGCAAAGGTGGTTTCCTGCACCAACACAAGTGCAAAATTGGTTTCCTGCACCAACACAAGTGCGAAAAGTGGTTTTTCAACACTAACACAACTGCGAAAAGTGGTTTTTCAACACTATCACAAGTGCAAAAAGTGTTTTTTCCACACTAATACAAGTGCAAAAGTGGTTTCCTGCACCAACACAAGTGCGAAAAGTGGTTTTTCAACACTAACACGAGTGCGAAAAGTGGTTTTTCAACACTAACACAAGTGCGAAAAGTGGTTTTTCAACACTATCACAAGTGCAAAAAGTGTTTTTTCCACACTAATACAAGTGCAAAAGTGGTTTCCTGCACCAACACAAGTGCGAAAAGTGGTTTTTCAACACTAACACAAGTGCGAAAAGTGTTTTTTCAACACTATCACAAGTGCAAAAAGTGTTTTTTTCCACACTAATACAAGTGCAAAAGTGGTTTCCTGCACCAACACAAGTGCGAAAAGTGGTTTTTCAACACTAACACAAGTGCGAAAAGTGGTTTTTCAACAATAACACAAGTGCGAAAAGTGCTTTTTCAACAATGACACAAGTGCGAAAAGTGGTTTTTCCACACTAATACAAGTGCAAAAGTGGTTTCCTGCACCAACACAAGTGCAAAAGTGGTTTCCTGCACCAACACATGTGCGAAAAGTGGTTTTTCAACACTAACACAAGTGCGAAAAGTGGTTTTTCAACACTATCACAAGTGCAAAAAGTGTTTTTTCCACACTAATACAAGTGCAAAAGTGGTTTCCTGCACCAACACAAGTGCGAAAAGTGGTTTTTCAACACTAACACAAGTGCGAAAAGTGGTTTTTCAACACTATCACAAGTGCAAAAAGTGTTTTTTCCACACTAATACAAGTGCAAAAGTGGTTTCCTGCACCAACACAAGTGCGAAAAGTGGTTTTTCAACACTAACACAAGTGCGAAAAGTGGTTTTTCAACACTAACACAAGTGCGAAAAGTGGTTTTTCAACACTATCACAAGTGCAAAAAGTGTTTTTTCCAGCACTAATACAAGTGCAAAAGTGGTTTCCTGCACCAACACAAGTGCGAAAAGTGGTTTTTCAACACTAACACAAGTGCGAAAAGTGGTTTTTCAACACTAACACAAGTGCGAAAGTGGTTTTTCAACACTATCACAAGTGCAAAAAGTGTTTTTTCCACACTAATACAAGTGCAAAAGTGGTTTCCTGCACCAACACAAGTGCGAAAAGTGGTTTTTCAACACTAACACAAGTGTGAAAAGTGGTTTTTCAACACTAACACAAGTGCGAAAAGTGGTTTTTCAACACTATCACAAGTGCAAAAAGTGTTTTTTCCACACTAATACAAGTGCAAAAGTGGTTTCCTGCACCAACACAAGTGCGAAAAGTGGTTTTTCAACACGAACACAAGTGCGAAAAGTGGTTTTTCAACAATAACACAAGTGCGAAAAGTGCTTTTTTCAACAATAACACAAGTGCGAAAAGTGGTTTTTCCACACTAATACAAGTGCAAAAGTGGTTTCCTGCACCAACACAAGTGCAAAAGTGGTTTCCTGCACCAACACAAGTGCGAAAAGTGGTTTTTCAACACTAACACAAGTGCGAAAAGTGGTTTTTCAACACTATCACAAGTGCAAAAAGTGTTTTTTCCACACTAATACAAGTGCAAAAGTGGTTTCCTTCACCAACACAAGTGCGAAAAGTGGTTTTTCAACACTAACACAAGTGCGAAAAGTGGTTTTTCAACACTAACACAAGTGCGAAAAGTGTTTTTCAACACTATCACAAGTGCAAAAAGTGTTTTTTCCACACTAGTACAAGTGCAAAAGTGGTTTCCTGCACCAACACAAGTGCCAAAAGTGGTTTTTCAACACTAACACAAGTGCGAAAAGTGGTTTTTCAACACTATCACAAGTGCAAAAAGTGTTTTTTCCACACTAATACAAGTGCAAAAGTGGTTTCCTGCACCAACACAAGTGCGAAAAGTGGTTTTTCAACACTAACAC
This sequence comes from Myxine glutinosa, assembly GCF_964187855.1. NCBI lineage: Eukaryota > Metazoa > Chordata > Myxini > Myxiniformes > Myxinidae > Myxine > Myxine glutinosa. The sequence continues at coordinate 5,226 of NW_027619327.1, forward strand.
AAGTGCGAAAAGTGGTTTTTCAACACTAACACAAGTGCGAAAAGTGGTTTTTCAACACTATCACAAGTGCAAAAAGTGTTTTTTCCACACTAATACAAGTGCAAAAGTGGTTTCCTGCACCAACACAAGTGCGAAAAGTGGTTTTTCAACACTAACACAAGTGCGAAAAGTGGTTTTTCAACACTAACACAAGTGCGAAAAGTGGTTTTTCAACACTATCACAAGTGCAAAAAGTGTTTTTTCCACACTAATACAAGTGCAAAAGTGGTTTCCTGCACCAACACAAGTGCGAAAAGTGGTTTTTCAACACTAACACGAGTGCGAAAAGTGGTTTTTCAACAATAACACAAGTGCGAAAAGTGGTTTTTCCACACTAATACAAGTGCAAAAGTGGTTTCCTGCACCAACACAAGTGCGAAAAGTGGTTTTTCAACACTAACACAAGTGCGAAAAGTGGTTTTTCAACACTATCACAAGTGCAAAAAGTGTTTTTTCCACACTAATACAAGTGCAAAAGTGGTTTCCTTCACCAACACAAGTGCGAAAAGTGGTTTTTCAACACTAACACAAGTGCGAAAAGTGGTTTTTCAACACTAACACAAGTGCGAAAAGTGTTTTTTCAACACTATCACAAGTGCAAAAAGTGTTTTTTCCACACTAGTACAAGTGCAAAAGTGGTTTCCTGCACCAACACAAGTGCCAAAAGTGGTTTTTCAACACTAACACAAGTGCGAAAAGTGGTTTTTCAACACTATCACAAGTGCAAAAAGTGTTTTTTCCACACTAATACAAGTGCAAAAGTGGTTTCCTGCACCAACACAAGTGCAAAAAGTGGTTTTTCAACACTAACACAAGTGCGAAAAGTGGTTTTTCAACAATAACACAAGTGCGAAAAGTGCTTTTTCAACAATAACACAAGTGCGAAAAGTGGTTTTTTCCACACTAATACAAGTGCAAAGGTGGTTTCCTGCACCAACACAAGTGCAAAATTGGTTTCCTGCACCAACACAAGTGCGAAAAGTGGTTTTTCAACACTAACACAACTGCGAAAAGTGGTTTTTCAACACTATCACAAGTGCAAAAAGTGTTTTTTCCACACTAATACAAGTGCAAAAGTGGTTTCCTGCACCAACACAAGTGCGAAAAGTGGTTTTTCAACACTAACACGAGTGCGAAAAGTGGTTTTTCAACACTAACACAAGTGCGAAAAGTGGTTTTTCAACACTATCACAAGTGCAAAAAGTGTTTTTTCCACACTAATACAAGTGCAAAAGTGGTTTCCTGCACCAACACAAGTGCGAAAAGTGGTTTTTCAACACTAACACAAGTGCGAAAAGTGTTTTTTCAACACTATCACAAGTGCAAAAAGTGTTTTTTCCACACTAATACAAGTGCAAAAGTGTTTCCTGCACCAACACAAGTGCGAAAAGTGGTTTTTCAACACTAACACAAGTGCGAAAAGTGGTTTTTCAACAATAACACAAGTGCGAAAAGTGCTTTTTCAACAATGACACAAGTGCGAAAAGTGGTTTTTCCACACTAATACAAGTGCAAAAGTGGTTTCCTGCACCAACACAAGTGCAAAAGTGGTTTCCTGCACCAACACATGTGCGAAAAGTGGTTTTTCAACACTAACACAAGTGCGAAAAGTGGTTTTTCAACACTATCACAAGTGCAAAAAGTGTTTTTTCCACACTAATACAAGTGCAAAAGTGGTTTCCTGCACCAACACAAGTGCGAAAAGTGGTTTTTCAACACTAACACAAGTGCGAAAAGTGGTTTTTCAACACTATCACAAGTGCAAAAAGTGTTTTTTCCACACTAATACAAGTGCAAAAGTGGTTTCCTGCACCAACACAAGTGCGAAAAGTGGTTTTTCAACACTAACACAAGTGCGAAAAGTGGTTTTTCAACACTAACACAAGTGCGAAAAGTGGTTTTTCAACACTATCACAAGTGCAAAAAGTGTTTTTTCCACACTAATACAAGTGCAAAAGTGGTTTCCTGCACCAACACAAGTGCGAAAAGTGGTTTTTCAACACTAACACAAGTGCGAAAAGTGGTTTTTCAACACTAACACAAGTGCGAAAAGTGGTTTTTCAACACTATCACAAGTGCAAAAAGTGTTTTTTCCACACTAATACAAGTGCAAAAGTGGTTTCCTGCACCAACACAAGTGCGAAAAGTGGTTTTTCAACACTAACACAAGTGTGAAAAGTGGTTTTTCAACACTAACACAAGTGCGAAAAGTGGTTTTTCAACACTATCACAAGTGCAAAAAGTGTTTTTTCCACACTAATACAAGTGCAAAAGTGGTTTCCTGCACCAACACAAGTGCGAAAAGTGGTTTTTCAACACGAACACAAGTGCGAAAAGTGGTTTTTCAACAATAACACAAGTGCGAAAAGTGCTTTTTCAACAATAACACAAGTGCGAAAAGTGGTTTTTCCACACTAATACAAGTGCAAAAGTGGTTTCCTGCACCAACACAAGTGCAAAAGTGGTTTCCTGCACCAACACAAGTGCGAAAAGTGGTTTTTCAACACTAACACAAGTGCGAAAAGTGGTTTTTCAACACTATCACAAGTGCAAAAAGTGTTTTTTCCACACTAATACAAGTGCAAAAGTGGTTTCCTTCACCAACACAAGTGCGAAAAGTGGTTTTTCAACACTAACACAAGTGCGAAAAGTGGTTTTTCAACACTAACACAAGTGCGAAAAGTGTTTTTTCAACACTATCACAAGTGCAAAAAGTGTTTTTTCCACACTAGTACAAGTGCAAAAGTGGTTTCCTGCACCAACACAAGTGCCAAAAGTGGTTTTTCAACACTAACACAAGTGCGAAAAGTGGTTTTTCAACACTATCACAAGTGCAAAAAGTGTTTTTTCCACACTAATACAAGTGCAAAAGTGGTTTCCTGCACCAACACAAGTGCGAAAAGTGGTTTTTCAACACTAACACAAGTGCGAAAAGTGGTTTTTCAACACTAACACAAGTGCGAAAAGTGGTTTTTCAACACTATCACAAGTGCAAAAAGTGTTTTTTCCACACTAATACAAGTGCAAAAGTGGTTTCCTGCACCAACACAAGTGCGAAAAGTGGTTTTTCAACACTAACACAAGTGCGAAAAGTGGTTTTTCAACACTAACACAAGTGCGAAAAGTGGTTTTTCAACACTATCACAAGTGCAAAAAGTGTTTTTTCCACACTAATACAAGTGCAAAAGTGGTTTCCTGCACCAACACAAGTGCGAAAAGTGGTTTTTCAACACTAACACGAGTGCGAAAAGTGGTTTTTCAACACTAACACAAGTGCGAAAAGTGGTTTTCCAACACTATCACAAGTGCAAAAAGTGTTTTTTCCACACTAATACAAGTGCAAAAGTGGTTTCCTGCACCAACACAAGTGCGAAAAGTGGTTTTTCAACACTAACACAAGTGCGAAAAGTGGTTTTTCAACACTATCACAAGTGCAAAAAGTGTTTTTTCCACACTAATACAAGTGCAAAAGTGGTTTCCTGCACCAACACAAGTGCGAAAAGTGGTTTTTCAACACTAACACAAGTGCGAAAAGTGGTTTTTCAACACTAACACAAGTGCGAAAAGTGTATTTTTCAACACTATCACAAGTGCAAAAAGTGTTTTTTCCACATTAATACAAGTGCAAAAGTGGTTTCCTGCACCAACACAAGTGCGAAAAGTGGTTTTTCAACACTAACACGAGTGCGAAAAGTGGTTTTTCAACACTAACACAAGTGCGAAAAGTGGTTTTTCAACACTATCACAAGTGCAAAAAGTGTTTTTTCCACACTAATACAAGTGCAAAAGTGGTTTCCTGCACCAACACAAGTGCGAAAAGTGGTTTTTCAACACTCACACAAGTGCGAAAAGTGGTTTTTCAACACTAACACAAGTGCGAAAAGTGGTTTTTCTACACTATCACAAGTGCAAAAAGTGTTTTTTCCACACTAATACAAGTGCAAAAGTGGTTTCCTGCACCAACACAAGTGCGAAAAGTGGTTTTTCAACACTAACACAAGTGCGAAAAGTGGTTTTTCAACAATAACACAAGTGCGAAAAGTGCTTTTTCAACAATAACACAAGTGCGAAAAGTGGTTTTTCAACACTAACACAAGTGCGAAAAGTGTTTTTTCCACACTAGTACAAGTGCAAAAGTGGTTTCCTGCACCAACACAAGTGCGAAAAGTGGTTTTTCAACACTAACACGAGTGCGAAAAGTGGTTTTTCAACACTAACACAAGTGCGAAAAGTGTTTTTTCAACACTATCACAAGTGCAAAAAGTATTTTTTCCACACTAGTACAAGTGCAAAAGTGGTTTCCTGCACCAACACAAGTGCCAAAAGTGGTTTTTCAACACTAACACAAGTGCGAAAAGTGGTTTTTCAACACTATCACAAGTGCAAAAAGTGTTTTTTCCACACTAATACAAGTGCAAAAGTGGTTTCCTGCACCAACACAAGTGCAAAAAGTGGTTTTTCAACACTAACACAAGTGCGAAAAGTGGTTTTTCAACAATAACACAAGTGCGAAAAGTGCTTTTTCAACAATAACACAAGTGCGAAAAGTGGTTTTTCCACACTAATACAAGTGCAAAGGTGGTTTCCTGCACCAACACAAGTGCAAAATTGGTTTCCTGCACCAACACAAGTGCGAAAAGTGGTTTTTCAACACAAACACAACTGCGAAAAGTGTTTTTTCAACACTATCACAAGTGCAAAAAGTGTTTTTTCCACACTAATACAAGTGCAAAAGTGGTTTCCTGCACCAACACAAGTGCGAAAAGTGGTTTTTCAACACTAACACGAGTGCAAAAAGTGGTTTTTCAACACTAACACAAGTGCGAAAAGTGGTTTTTCAACACTATCACAAGTGCAAAAAGTGTTTTTTCCACACTAATACAAGTGCAAAAGTGGTTTCCTGCACCAACACAAGTGCGAAAAGTGGTTTTTCAACACTAACACAAGTGCGAAAAGTGTTTTTTCAACACTATCACAAGTGCAAAAAGTGTTTTTTCCACACGAATACAAGTGCAAAAGTGGTTTCCTGCACCAACACAAGTGCGAAAAGTGGTTTTTCAACAATAACACAAGTGCGAAAAGTGGTTTTTCAACAATAACACAAGTGCGAAAAGTGCTTTTTCAACAATAACACAAGTGCGAAAAGTGGTTTTTCCACACTAATACAAGTGCAAAAGTGGTTTCCTGCACCAACACAAGTGCAAAAGTGGTTTCCTGCACCAACACATGTGCGAAAAGTGGTTTTTCAACACGAACACAAGTGCGAAAAGTGGTTTTTCAACACTATCACAAGTGCAAAAAGTGTTTTTTCCACACTAATACAAGTGCAAAAGTGGTTTCCTGCACCAACACAAGTGCGAAAAGTGGTTATTCAACACTAACACAAGTGCGAAAAGTGGTTTTTCAACACTAACACAAGTGCGAAAAGTGGTTTTTCAACACTATCACAAGTGCAAAAAGTGTTTTTTCCACACTAATACAAGTGCAAAAGTGGTTTCCTGCACCAACACAAGTGCGAAAAGTGGTTTTTCAACACTAACACAAGTGCGAAAAGTGGTTTTTCAACACTAACACAAGTGCGAAAAGTGGTTTTTCAACACTATCACAAGTGCAAAAAGTGTTTTTTCCACACTAATACAAGTGCAAAAGTGGTTTCCTGCACCAACACAAGTGCGAAAAGTGGTTTTTCAACACTAACACAAGTGCGAAAAGTGGTTTTTCAACACTAACACAAGTGCGAAAAGTGGTTTTTCCACCCTAATACAAGTGCAAAAGTGGTTTCCTGCACCAACACAAGTGCGAAAAGTGGTTTTTCAACACTAACACAAGTGCTAAAAGTGGTTTTTCAACACTATCACAAGTGCAAAAAGTGTTTTTTCCACACTAATACAGGTGCAAAAGTGGTTTCCTGCACCAACACAAGTGCGAAAAGTGGTTTTTCAACACTAACACAAGTGCGAAAAGTGGTTTTTCAACACTAACACAAGTGCGAAAAGTGTTTTTTCCACACTAATACAAGTGCAAAAGTGGCTTCCTGCACCAACACAAGTGCGAAAAGTGGTTTTTCAACACTAACACAAGTGCGAAAAGTGGTTTTTCAACACTATCACAAGTGCAAAAAGTGTTTTTTCCACACTAATACAAGTGCAAAAGTGGTTTCCTGCACCAACACAAGTGCGAAAAGTGTTTTTTCAACACTAACACAAGTGCGAAAAGTGGTTTTTCAACACTAACACAAGTGCGAAAAGTGGTTTTTCAACACTATCACAAGTGCAAAAAGTGTTTTTTCCACACTAATACAAGTGCAAAAGTGGTTTCCTGCACCAACACAAGTGCGAAAAGTGGTTTTTCAACACTAACACGAGTGCGAAAAGTGGTTTTTCAACACTAACACAAGTGCGAAAAGTGTTTTTTCAACACTATCACAAGTGCAAAAAGTGTTTTTTCCACACTAGTACAAGTGCAAAAGTGGTTTCCTGCACCAACACAAGTGCCAAAAGTGGTTTTTCAACACTAACACAAGTGCGAAAAGTGGTTTTTCAACACTATCACAAGTGCAAAAAGTGTTTTTTCCACACTAATACAAGTGCAAAAGTGGTTTCCTGCACTAACACAAGTGCGAAAAGTGGTTTTTCAACACTAACACAAGTGCGAAAAGTGGTTTTTCAACAATAACACAAGTGCGAAAAGTGCTTTTTCAACAATAACACAAGTGCGAAAAGTGGTTTTTCCACACTAATACAAGTGCAAAGGTGGTTTCCTGCACCAACACAAGTGCAAAATTGGTTTCCTGCACCAACACAAGTGCGAAAAGTGGTTTTTCAACACTAACACAACTGCGAAAAGTGGTTTTTCAACACTATCACAAGTGCAAAAAGTGTTTTTTCCACACTAATACAAGTGCAAAAGTGGTTTCCTGCACCAACACAAGTGCGAAAAGTGGTTTTTCAACACTAACACAAGTGCGAAAAGTCGTTTTTCAACACTATCACAAGTGCAAAAAGTGTTTTTTCCACACTAATACAAGTGCAAAAGTGGTTTCCTGCACAAACACAAGTGCGAAAAGTGGTTTTTCAACACTAACACAAGTGCGAAAAGTGGTTTTTCAACAATAACACAAGTGCGAAAAGTGCTTTTTCAACAATAACACAAGTGCGAAAAGTGGTTTTTCCACACTAATACAAGTGCAAAAGTGGTTTCCTGCACCAACACAAGTGCAAAAGTGGTTTCCTGCACCAACACATGTGCGAAAAGTGGTTTTTCAACACTAACACAAGTGCGAAAAGTGTTTTTTCAACACTATCACAAGTGCAAAAAGTGTTTTTTCCACACTAATACAAGTGCAAAAGTGGTTTCCTGCACCAACACAAGTGCGAAAAGTGGTTTTTCAACACTAACACAAGTGCGAAAAGTGGTTTTTCAACACTAACACAAGTGCGAAAAGTGGTTTTTCAACACTATCACAAGTGCAAAAAGTGTTTTTTCCACACTAATACAAGTGCAAAAGTGGTTTCCTGCACCAACACAAGTGCGAAAAGTGGTTTTTCAACACTAACACAAGTGCGAAAAGTGGTTTTTCAACACTAACACAAGTGCGAAAAGTGGTTTTTCAACACTATCACAAGTGCAAAAAGTGTTTTTTCCACACTAATACAAGTGCAAAAGTGGTTTCCTGCACCAACACAAGTGCGAAAAGTGGTTTTTCAACACGAACACAAGTGCGAAAAGTGGTTTTTCAACAATAACACAAGTGCGAAAAGTGCTTTTTCAACAATAACACAAGTGCGAAAAGTGGTTTTTCCACACTAATACAAGTGCAAAAGTGGTTTCCTGCACCAACACAAGTGCAAAAGTGGTTTCCTGCACCAACACAAGTGCGAAAAGTGGTTTTTCAACACTAACACAAGTGCGAAAAGTGGTTTTTCAACACTATCACAAGTGCAAAAAGTGTTTTTCCCACACTAATACAAGTGCAAAAGTGGTTTCCTTCACCAACACAAGTGCGAAAAGTGGTTTTTCAACACTAACACAAGTGCGAAAAGTGGTTTTTCAACACTAACACAAGTGCGAAAAGTGTTTTTTCAACACTATCACAAGTGCAAAAAGTGTTTTTTCCACACTAGTACAAGTGCAAAAGTGGTTTCCTGCACCAACACAAGTGCCAAAAGTGGTTTTTCAACACTAACACAAGTGCGAAAAGTGGTTTTTCAACACTATCACAAGTGCAAAAAGTGTTTTTTCCACACTAATACAAGTGCAAAAGTGGTTTCCTGCACCAACACAAGTGCAAAAAGTGGTTTTTCAACACTAACACAAGTGCGAAAAGTGGTTTTTCAACAATAACACAAGTGCGAAAAGTGCTTTTTCAACAATAACACAAGTGCGAAAAGTGGTTTTTCCACACTAATACAAGTGCAAAGGTGGTTTCCTGCACCAACACAAGTGCAAAATTGGTTTCCTGCACCAACACAAGTGCGAAAAGTGGTTTTTCAACACTAACACAACTGCGAAAAGTGGTTTTTCAACACTATCACAAGTGCAAAAAGTGTTTTTTCCACACTAATACAAGTGCAAAAGTGGTTTCCTGCACCAACACAAGTGCGAAAAGTGGTTTTTCAACACTAACACGAGTGCGAAAAGTGGTTTTTCAACACTAACACAAGTGCGAAAAGTGGTTTTTCAACACTATCACAAGTGCAAAAAGTGTTTTTTCCACACTAATACAAGTGCAAAAGTGGTTTCCTGCACCAACACAAGTGCGAAAAGTGGTTTTTCAACACTAACACAAGTGCGAAAAGTGTTTTTTCAACACTATCACAAGTGCAAAAAGTGTTTTTTCCACACTAATACAAGTGCAAAAGTGGTTTCCTGCACCAACACAAGTGCGAAAAGTGGTTTTTCAACACTAACACAAGTGCGAAAAGTGGTTTTTCAACAATAACACAAGTGCGAAAAGTGCTTTTTCAACAATGACACAAGTGCGAAAAGTGGTTTTTCCACACTAATACAAGTGCAAAAGTGGTTTCCTGCACCAACACAAGTGCAAAAGTGGTTTCCTGCACCAACACATGTGCGAAAAGTGGTTTTTCAACACTAACACAAGTGCGAAAAGTGGTTTTTCAACACTATCACAAGTGCAAAAAGTGTTTTTTCCACACTAATACAAGTGCAAAAGTGGTTTCCTGCACCAACACAAGTGCGAAAAGTGGTTTTTCAACACTAACACAAGTGCGAAAAGTGGTTTTTCAACACTAACACAAGTGCGAAAAGTGGTTTTTCAACACTATCACAAGTGCAAAAAGTGTTTTTTCCACACTAATACAAGTGCAAAAGTGGTTTCCTGCACCAACACAAGTGCGAAAAGTGGTTTTTCAACACTAACACAAGTGCGAAAAGTGGTTTTTCAACACTAACACAAGTGCGAAAAGTGGTTTTTAAACACTATCACAAGTGCAAAAAGTGTTTTTTCCACACTAATACAAGTGCAAAAGTGGTTTCCTGCACCAACACAAGTGCGAAAAGTGGTTTTTCAACACTAACACAAGTGCGAAAAGTGGTTTTTCAACACTAACACAAGTGCGAAAAGTGGTTTTTCAACACTATCACAAGTGCAAAAAGTGTTTTTTCCACACTAATACAAGTGCAAAAGTGGTTTCCTGCACCAACACAAGTGCGAAAAGTGGTTTTTCAACACTAACACAAGTGCGAAAAGTGGTTTTTCAACACTAACACAAGTGCGAAAAGTGGTTTTTCAACACTATCACAAGTGCAAAAAGTGTTTTTTCCACACTAATACAAGTGCAAAAGTGGTTTCCTGCACCAACACAAGTGCGAAAAGTGGTTTTTCAACACGAACACAAGTGCGAAAAGTGGTTTTTCAACAATAACACAAGTGCGAAAAGTGCTTTTTCAACAATAACACAAGTGCGAAAAGTGGTTTTTCCACACTAATACAAGTGCAAAAGTGGTTTCCTGCACCAACACAAGTGCAAAAGTGGTTTCCTGCACCAACACAAGTGCGAAAAGTGGTTTTTCAACACTAACACAAGTGCGAAAAGTGGTTTTTCAACACTATCACAAGTGCAAAAAGTGTTTTTTCCACACTAATACAAGTGCAAAAGTGGTTTCCTTCACCAACACAAGTGCGAAAAGTGGTTTTTCAACACTAACACAAGTGCGAAAAGTGGTTTTTCAACACTAACACAAGTGCGAAAAGTGTTTTTTCAACACTATCACAAGTGCAAAAAGTGTTTTTTCCACACTAGTACAAGTGCAAAAGTGGTTTCCTGCACCAACACAAGTGCCAAAAGTGGTTTTTCAACACTAACACAAGTGCGAAAAGTGGTTTTTCAACACTATCACAAGTGCAAAAAGTGTTTTTTCCACACTAATACAAGTGCAAAAGTGGTTTCCTGCACCAACACAAGTGCAAAAAGTGGTTTTTCAACACTAACACAAGTGCGAAAAGTGGTTTTTCAACAATAACACAAGTGCGAAAAGTGCTTTTTCAACAATAACACAAGTGCGAAAAGTGGTTTTTCCACACTAATACAAGTGCAAAGGTGGTTTCCTGCACCAACACAAGTGCAAAATTGGTTTCCTGCACCAACACAAGTGCGAAAAGTGGTTTTTCAACACTAACACAACTGCGAAAAGTGGTTTTTCAACACTATCACAAGTGCAAAAAGTGTTTTTTCCACACTAATACAAGTGCAAAAGTGGTTTCCTGCACCAACACAAGTGCGAAAAGTGGTTTTTCAACACTAACACGAGTGCGAAAAGTGGTTTTTCAACACTAACACAAGTGCGAAAAGTGGTTTTTCAACACTATCACAAGTGCAAAAAGTGTTTTTTCCACACTAATACAAGTGCAAAAGTGGTTTCCTGCACCAACACAAGTGCGAAAAGTGGTTTTTCAACACTAACACAAGTGCGAAAAGTGTTTTTTCAACACTATCACAAGTGCAAAAAGTGTTTTTTCCACACTAATACAAGTGCAAAAGTGGTTTCCTGCACCAACACAAGTGCGAAAAGTGGTTTTTCAACACTAACACAAGTGCGAAAAGTGGTTTTTCAACAATAACACAAGTGCGAAAAGTGCTTTTTCAACAATGACACAAGTGCGAAAAGTGGTTTTTCCACACTAATACAAGTGCAAAAGTGGTTTCCTGCACCAACACAAGTGCAAAAGTGGTTTCCTGCACCAACACATGTGCGAAAAGTGGTTTTTCAACACTAACACAAGTGCGAAAAGTGGTTTTTCAACACTATCACAAGTGCAAAAAGTGTTTTTTCCACACTAATACAAGTGCAAAAGTGGTTTCCTGCACCAACACAAGTGCGAAAAGTGGTTTTTCAACACTAACACAAGTGCGAAAAGTGGTTTTTCAACACTAACACAAGTGCGAAAAGTTGTTTTTTCAACACTATCACAAGTGCAAAATTGTTTTTTCCACACTAATACAAGGGCAAAAGTGGTTTCCTGCACCAACACAAGTGCGAAAAGTGGTTTTTCAACACTAACACAAGTGCGAAAAGTGGTTTTTCAACACTAACACAAGTGCGAAAAGTGGTTTTTCAACACTATCACAAGTGCAAAAAGTGTTTTTTCCACACTAATACAAGTGCAAAAGTGGTTTCCTGCACCAACACAAGTGCGAAAAGTGGTTTTTCAACACTAACACAAGTGCGAAAAGTGGTTTTTCAACACTAACACAAGTGCGAAAAGTGGTTTTTCCACCCTAATACAAGTGCAAAAGTGGTTTCCTGCACCAACACAAGTGCGAAAAGTGGTTTTTCAACACTAACACAAGTGCTAAAAGTGGTTTTTCAACACTATCACAAGTGCAAAAAGTGTTTTTTCCACACTAATACAGGTGCAAAAGTGGTTTCCTGCACCAACACAAGTGCGAAAAGTGGTTTTTCAACACTAACACAAGTGCGAAAAGTGGTTTTTCAACACTAACACAAGTGCGAAAAGTGTTTTTTCCACACTAATACAAGTGCAAAAGTGGCTTCCTGCACCAACACAAGTGCGAAAAGTGGTTTTTCAACACTAACACAAGTGCGAAAAGTGGTTTTTCAACACTATCACAAGTGCAAAAAGTGTTTTTTCCACACTAATACAAGTGCAAAAGTGGTTTCCTGCACCAACACAAGTGCGAAAAGTGTTTTTTCAACACTAACACAAGTGCGAAAAGTGGTTTTTCAACACTAACACAAGTGCGAAAAGTGGTTTTTCAACACTATCACAAGTGCAAAAAGTGTTTTTTCCACACTAATACAAGTGCAAAAGTGGTTTCCTGCACCAACACAAGTGCGAAAAGTGGTTTTTCAACACTAACACGAGTGCGAAAAGTGGTTTTTCAACACTAACACAAGTGCGAAAAGTGTTTTTTCAACACTATCACAAGTGCAAAAAGTGTTTTTTCCACACTAGTACAAGTGCAAAAGTGGTTTCCTGCACCAACACAAGTGCCAAAAGTGGTTTTTCAACACTAACACAAGTGCGAAAAGTGGTTTTTCAACACTATCACAAGTGCAAAAAGTGTTTTTTCCACACTAATACAAGTGCAAAAGTGGTTTCCTGCACTAACACAAGTGCGAAAAGTGGTTTTTCAACACTAACACAAGTGCGAAAAGTGGTTTTTCAACAATAACACAAGTGCGAAAAGTGCTTTTTCAACAATAACACAAGTGCGAAAAGTGGTTTTTCCACACTAATACAAGTGCAAAGGTGGTTTCCTGCACCAACACAAGTGCAAAATTGGTTTCCTGCACCAACACAAGTGCGAAAAGTGGTTTTTCAACACTAACACAACTGCGAAAAGTGGTTTTTCAACACTATCACAAGTGCAAAAAGTGTTTTTTCCACACTAATACAAGTGCAAAAGTGGTTTCCTGCACCAACACAAGTGCGAAAAGTGGTTTTTCAACACTAACACGAGTGCGAAAAGTGGTTTTTCAACACTAACACAAGTGCGAAAAGTGGTTTTTCAACACTATCACAAGTGCAAAAAGTGTTTTTTCCACACTAATACAAGTGCAAAAGTGGTTTCCTGCACCAACACAAGTGCGAAAAGTGGTTTTTCAACACTAACACAAGTGCGAAAAGTGGTTTTTCAACACTATCACAAGTGCAAAAAGTGTTTTTTCCACACTAATACAAGTGCAAAAGTGGTTTCCTGCACCAACACAAGTGCGAAAAGTGGTTTTTCAACACTAACACAAGTGCGAAAAGTGGTTTTTCAACAATAACACAAGTGCGAAAAGTGCTTTTTCAACAATAACACAAGTGCGAAAAGTGGTTTTTCCACACTAATACAAGTGCAAAAGTGGTTTCCTGCACCAACACAAGTGCAAAAGTGGTTTCCTGCACCAACACATGTGCGAAAAGTGGTTTTTCAACACTAACACAAGTGCGAAAAGTGGTTTTTCAACACTATCACAAGTGCAAAAAGTGTTTTTTCCACACTAATACAAGTGCAAAAGTGGTTTCCTGCACCAACACAAGTGCGAAAAGTGGTTTTTCAACACTAACACAAGTGCGAAAAGTGGTTTTTCAACACTAACACAAGTGCGAAAAGTGGTTTTTCAACACTATCACAAGTGCAAAAAGTGTTTTTTCCACACTAATACAAGTGCAAAAGTGGTTTCCTGCACCAACACAAGTGCGAAAAGTGGTTTTTCAACACTAACACAAGTGCGAAAAGTGGTTTTTCAACACTAACACAAGTGCGAAAAGTGGTTTTTCAACACTATCACAAGTGCAAAAAGTGTTTTTTCCACACTAATACAAGTGCAAAAGTGGTTTCCCTTACCAACACAAGTGCGAAAAGTGGTTTTTCAACACGAACACAAGTGCGAAAAGTGGTTTTTCAACAATAACTCAAGTGCGAAAAGTGCTTTTTCAACAATAACACAAGTGCGAAAAGTGGTTTTTCCACACTAATACAAGTGCAAAAGTGGTTTCCTGCACCAACACAAGTGCAAAAGTGGTTTCCTGCACCAACACAAGTGCGAAAAGTGGTTTTTCAACACTAACACAAGTGCGAAAAGTGGTTTTTCAACACTATCACAAGTGCAAAAAGTGTTTTTTCCACACTAATACAAGTGCAAAAGTGGTTTCCTGCACCAACACAAGTGCGAAAAGTGGTTTTTCAACACTAACACAAGTGCGAAAAGTGGTTTTTCAACACTAACACAAGTGCGAAAAGTGGTTTTTCAACACTATCACAAGTGCAAAAAGTGTTTTTTCCACACTAATACAAGTGCAAAAGTGGTTTCCTGCACCAACACAAGTGCGAAAAGTGGTTTTTCAACACTAACACGAGTGCGAAAAGTGGTTTTTCAACACTAACACAAGTGCGAAAAGTGGTTTTCCAACACTATCACAAGTGCAAAAAGTGTTTTTTTCCACACTAATACAAGTGCAAAAGTGGTTTCCTGCACCAACACAAGTGCGAAAAGTGGTTTTTCAACACTAACACAAGTGCGAAAAGTGGTTTTTCAACACTATCACAAGTGCAAAAAGTGTTTTTTCCACACTAATACAAGTGCAAAAGTGGTTTCCTGCACCAACACAAGTGCGAAAAGTGGTTTTTCAACACTAACACAAGTGCGAAAAGTGGTTTTTCAACACTAACACAAGTGCGAAAAGTGTATTTTTCAACACTATCACAAGTGCAAAAAGTGTTTTTTCCACACTAATACAAGTGCAAAAGTGGTTTCCTGCACCAACACAAGTGCGAAAAGTGGTTTTTCAACACTAACACGAGTGCGAAAAGTGGTTTTTCAACACTAACACAAGTGCGAAAAGTGGTTTTTCAACACTATCACAAGTGCAAAAAGTGTTTTTTCCACACTAGTACAAGTGCAAAAGTGGTTTCCTGCACCAACACAAGTGCCAAAAGTGGTTTTTCAACACTAACACAAGTGCGAAAAGTGGTTTTTCAACACTATCACAAGTGCAAAAAGTGTTTTTTCCACACTAATACAAGTGCAAAAGTGGTTTCCTGCACTAACACAAGTGCGAAAAGTGGTTTTTCAACACTAACACAAGTGCGAAAAGTGGTTTTTCAACAATAACACAAGTGCGAAAAGTGCTTTTTCAACAATAACACAAGTGCGAAAAGTGGTTTTTCCACACTAATACAAGTGCAAAGGTGGTTTCCTGCACCAACACAAGTGCAAAATTGGTTTCCTGCACCAACACAAGTGCGAAAAGTGGTTTTTCAACACTAACACAACTGCGAAAAGTGGTTTTTCAACACTATCACAAGTGCAAAAAGTGTTTTTTCCACACTAATACAAGTGCAAAAGTGGTTTCCTGCACCAACACAAGTGCGAAAAGTGGTTTTTCAACACTAACACAAGTGCGAAAAGTGGTTTTTCAACACTATCACAAGTGCAAAAAGTGTTTTTTCCACACTAATACAAGTGCAAAAGTGGTTTCCTGCACAAACACAAGTGCGAAAAGTGGTTTTTCAACACTAACACAAGTGCGAAAAGTGGTTTTTCAACAATAACACAAGTGCGAAAAGTGCTTTTTCAACAATAACACAAGTGCGAAAAGTGGTTTTTCCACACTAATACAAGTGCAAAAGTGGTTTCCTGCACCAACACAAGTGCAAAAGTGGTTTCCTGCACCAACACATGTGCGAAAAGTGGTTTTTCAACACTAACACAAGTGCGAAAAGTGTTTTTTCAACACTATCACAAGTGCAAAAAGTGTTTTTTCCACACTAATACAAGTGCAAAAGTGGTTTCCTGCACCAACACAAGTGCGAAAAGTGGTTTTTCAACACTAACACAAGTGCGAAAAGTGGTTTTTCAACACTAACACAAGTGCGAAAAGTGGTTTTTCAACACTATCACAAGTGCAAAAAGTGTTTTTTCCACACTAATACAAGTGCAAAAGTGGTTTCCTGCACCAACACAAGTGCGAAAAGTGGTTTTTCAACACTAACACAAGTGCGAAAAGTGGTTTTTCAACACTAACACAAGTGCGAAAAGTGGTTTTTCAACACTATCACAAGTGCAAAAAGTGTTTTTTCCACACTAATACAAGTGCAAAAGTGGTTTCCTGCACCAACACAAGTGCGAAAAGTGGTTTTTCAACACGAACACAAGTGCGAAAAGTGGTTTTTCAACAATAACACAAGTGCGAAAAGTGCTTTTTCAACAATAACACAAGTGCGAAAAGTGGTTTTTCCACACTAATACAAGTGCAAAAGTGGTTTCCTGCACCAACACAAGTGCAAAAGTGGTTTCCTGCACCAACACAAGTGCGAAAAGTGGTTTTTCAACACTAACACAAGTGCGAAAAGTGGTTTTTCAACACTATCACAAGTGCAAAAAGTGTTTTTTCCACACTAATACAAGTGCAAAAGTAGTTTCCTGCACCAACACAAGTGCGAAAAGTGGTTTTTCAACACTAACACAAGTGCGAAAAGTGGTTTTTCAACACTAACACAAGTGCGAAAAGTGTTTTTTCAACACTATCACAAGTGCAAAAAGTGTTTTTTCCACACTAGTACAAGTGCAAAAGTGGTTTCCTGCACCAACACAAGTGCCAAAAGTGGTTTTTCAACACTAACACAAGTGCGAAAAGTGGTTTTTCAACACTATCACAAGTGCAAAAAGTGTTTTTTCCACACTAATACAAGTGCAAAAGTGGTTTCCTGCACCAACACAAGTGCAAAAAGTGGTTTTTCAACACTAACACAAGTGCGAAAAGTGGTTTTTCAACAATAACACAAGTGCGAAAAGTGCTTTTTCAACAATAACACAAGTGCGAAAAGTGGTTTTTCCACACTAATACAAGTGCAAAGGTGGTTTCCTGCACCAACACAAGTGCAAAATTGGTTTCCTGCACCAACACAAGTGCGAAAAGTGGTTTTTCAACACTAACACAACTGCGAAAAGTGGTTTTTCAACACTATCACAAGTGCAAAAAGTGTTTTTTCCACACTAATACAAGTGCAAAAGTGGTTTCCTGCACCAACACAAGTGCGAAAAGTGGTTTTTCAACACTAACACGAGTGCGAAAAGTGGTTTTTCAACACTAACACAAGTGCGAAAAGTGGTTTTTCAACACTATCACAAGTGCAAAAAGTGTTTTTTCCACACTAATACAAGTGCAAAAGTGG
Organism: Myxine glutinosa; assembly: GCF_964187855.1. Lineage (NCBI taxonomy): Eukaryota > Metazoa > Chordata > Myxini > Myxiniformes > Myxinidae > Myxine > Myxine glutinosa. The sequence goes on from NW_027619327.1 coordinate 22,415, forward strand.
TTTCCTGCACCAACACAAGTGCGAAAAGTGGTTTTTCAACACTAACACAAGTGCGAAAAGTGTTTTTTCAACACTATCACAAGTGCAAAAAGTGTTTTTTCCACACTAATACAAGTGCAAAAGTGGTTTCCTGCACCAACACAAGTGCGAAAAGTGGTTTTTCAACACTAACACAAGTGCGAAAAGTGGTTTTTCAACAATAACACAAGTGCGAAAAGTGCTTTTTCAACAATGACACAAGTGCGAAAAGTGGTTTTTCCACACTAATACAAGTGCAAAAGTGGTTTCCTGCACCAACACAAGTGCAAAAGTGGTTTCCTGCACCAACACAAGTGCGAAAAGTGGTTTTTCAACACTAACACAAGTGCGAAAAGTGGTTTTTCAACACTATCACAAGTGCAAAAAGTGTTTTTTCCACACTAATACAAGTGCAAAAGTGGTTTCCTGCACCAACACAAGTGCGAAAAGTGGTTTTTCAACACTAACACAAGTGCGAAAAGTGGTTTTTCAACACTAACACAAGTGCGAAAAGTGGTTTTTCAACACTATCACAAGTGCAAAAAGTGTTTTTTCCACACTAATACAAGTGCAAAAGTGGTTTCCTGCACCAACACAAGTGCGAAAAGTGGTTTTTCAACACTAACACGAGTGCGAAAAGTGGTTTTTCAACACTAACACAAGTGCGAAAAGTGGTTTTCCAACACTATCACAAGTGCAAAAAGTGTTTTTTCCACACTAATACAAGTGCAAAAGTGGTTTCCTGCACCAACACAAGTGCGAAAAGTGGTTTTTCAACACTAACACAAGTGCGAAAAGTGGTTTTTCAACACTATCACAAGTGCAAAAAGTGTTTTTTCCACACTAATACAAGTGCAAAAGTGGTTTCCTGCACCAACACAAGTGCGAAAAGTGGTTTTTCAACACTAACACAAGTGCGAAAAGTGGTTTTTCAACAATAACACAAGTGCGAAAAGTGGTTTTTCCACACTAATACAAGTGCAAAGGTGGTTTCCTGCACCAACACAAGTGCAAAATTGGTTTCCTGCACCAACACAAGTGCGAAAAGTGGTTTTTCAACACTAACACAAGTGCGAAAAGTGGTTTTTCAACACTATCACAAGTGCAAAAAGTGTTTTTTCCACACTAATACAAGTGCAAAAGTGGTTTACTGCACCAACACAAGTGCGAAAAGTGGTTTTTCAACACTAACACAAGTGCGAAAAGTGGTTTTTCAACACTAACACAAGTGCGAAAAGTGTATTTTTCAACACTATCACAAGTGCAAAAAGTGTTTTTTCCACACTAATACAAGTGCAAAAGTGGTTTCCTGCACCAACACAAGTGCAAAAAGTGGTTTTTCAACACTAACACGAGTGCGAAAAGTGGTTTTTAAACACTAACACAAGTGCGAAAAGTGGTTTTTCAACACTATCACAAGTGCAAAAAGTGTTTTTTCCACACTAATACAAGTGCAAAAGTGGTTTCCTGCACCAACACAAGTGCGAAAAGTGGTTTTTCAACACTAACACAAGTGCGAAAAGTGGTTTTTCAACACTAACACAAGTGCGAAAAGTGGTTTTTCTACACTATCACAAGTGCAAAAAGTGTTTTTTCCACACTAATACAAGTGCAAAAGTGGTTTCCTGCACCAACACAAGTGCGAAAAGTGGTTTTTCAACACTAACACGAGTGCGAAAAGTGGTTTTTCAACACTAACACAAGTGCGAAAAGTGGTTTTTCAACACTATCACAAGTGCAAAAAGTGTTTTTTCCACACTAATACAAGTGCAAAAGTGGTTTCCTGCACCAACACAAGTGCGAAAAGTGGTTTTTCAACACTAACACAAGTGCGAAAAGTGGTTTTTCAACAACAACACAAGTGCGAAAAGTGCTTTTTCAACAATAACACAAGTGCGAAAAGTGGTTTTTCCACACTAATTCAAGTGCAAAGGTGGTTTCCTGCACCAACACAAGTGCGAAAAGTGGTTTTTCAACACTAACACAAGTGCGAAAAGTGGTTTTTCAACACTAACACAAGTGCGAAAAGTGGTTTTTCAACACTATCACAAGTGCAAAATTGTTTTTTCCACACTAATACAAGGGCAAAAGTGGTTTCCTGCACCAACACAAGTGCGAAAAGTGGTTTTTCAACACTAACACAAGTGCGAAAAGTGGTTTTTCAACACTAACACAAGTGCGAAAAGTGGTTTTTCAACACTATCACAAGTGCAAAAAGTGTTTTTTCCACACTAATACAAGTGCAAAAGTGGTTTCCTGCACCAACACAAGTGCGAAAAGTGGTTTTTCAACACTAACACAAGTGCGAAAAGTGGTTTTTCAACACTAACACAAGTGCGAAAAGTGGTTTTTCCACCCTAATACAAGTGCAAAAGTGGTTTCCTGCACCAACACAAGTGCGAAAAGTGGTTTTTCAACACTAACACAAGTGCTAAAAGTGGTTTTTCAACACTATCACAAGTGCAAAAAGTGTTTTTTCCACACTAATACAGGTGCAAAAGTGGTTTCCTGCACCAACACAAGTGCGAAAAGTGGTTTTTCAACACTAACACAAGTGCGAAAAGTGGTTTTTCAACACTAACACAAGTGCGAAAAGTGTTTTTTCCACACTAATACAAGTGCAAAAGTGGCTTCCTGCACCAACACAAGTGCGAAAAGTGGTTTTTCAACACTAACACAAGTGCGAAAAGTGGTTTTTCAACACTATCACAAGTGCAAAAAGTGTTTTTTCCACACTAATACAAGTGCAAAAGTGGTTTCCTGCACCAACACAAGTGCGAAAAGTGTTTTTTCAACACTAACACAAGTGCGAAAAGTGGTTTTTCAACACTAACACAAGTGCGAAAAGTGGTTTTTCAACACTATCACAAGTGCAAAAAGTGTTTTTTCCACACTAATACAAGTGCAAAAGTGGTTTCCTGCACCAACACAAGTGCGAAAAGTGGTTTTTCAACACTAACACGAGTGCGAAAAGTGGTTTTTCAACACTAACACAAGTGCGAAAAGTGTTTTTTCAACACTATCACAAGTGCAAAAAGTGTTTTTTCCACACTAGTACAAGTGCAAAAGTGGTTTCCTGCACCAACACAAGTGCCAAAAGTGGTTTTTCAACACTAACACAAGTGCGAAAAGTGGTTTTTCAACACTATCACAAGTGCAAAAAGTGTTTTTTCCACACTAATACAAGTGCAAAAGTGGTTTCCTGCACTAACACAAGTGCGAAAAGTGGTTTTTCAACACTAACACAAGTGCGAAAAGTGGTTTTTCAACAATAACACAAGTGCGAAAAGTGCTTTTTCAACAATAACACAAGTGCGAAAAGTGGTTTTTCCACACTAATACAAGTGCAAAGGTGGTTTCCTGCACCAACACAAGTGCAAAATTGGTTTCCTGCACCAACACAAGTGCGAAAAGTGGTTTTTCAACACTAACACAACTGCGAAAAGTGGTTTTTCAACACTATCACAAGTGCAAAAAGTGTTTTTTCCACACTAATACAAGTGCAAAAGTGGTTTCCTGCACCAACACAAGTGCGAAAAGTGGTTTTTCAACACTAACACGAGTGCGAAAAGTGGTTTTTCAACACTAACACAAGTGCGAAAAGTGGTTTTTCAACACTATCACAAGTGCAAAAAGTGTTTTTTCCACACTAATACAAGTGCAAAAGTGGTTTCCTGCACCAACACAAGTGCGAAAAGTGGTTTTTCAACACTAACACAAGTGCGAAAAGTGGTTTTTCAACACTATCACAAGTGCAAAAAGTGTTTTTTCCACACTAATACAAGTGCAAAAGTGGTTTCCTGCACCAACACAAGTGCGAAAAGTGGTTTTTCAACACTAACACAAGTGCGAAAAGTGGTTTTTCAACAATAACACAAGTGCGAAAAGTGCTTTTTCAACAATAACACAAGTGCGAAAAGTGGTTTTTCCACACTAATACAAGTGCAAAAGTGGTTTCCTGCACCAACACAAGTGCAAAAGTGGTTTCCTGCACCAACACATGTGCGAAAAGTGGTTTTTCAACACTAACACAAGTGCGAAAAGTGGTTTTTCAACACTATCACAAGTGCAAAAAGTGTTTTTTCCACACTAATACAAGTGCAAAAGTGGTTTCCTGCACCAACACAAGTGCGAAAAGTGGTTTTTCAACACTAACACAAGTGCGAAAAGTGGTTTTTCAACACTAACACAAGTGCGAAAAGTGGTTTTTCAACACTATCACAAGTGCAAAAAGTGTTTTTTCCACACTAATACAAGTGCAAAAGTGGTTTCCTGCACCAACACAAGTGCGAAAAGTGGTTTTTCAACACTAACACAAGTGCGAAAAGTGGTTTTTCAACACTAACACAAGTGCGAAAAGTGGTTTTTCAACACTATCACAAGTGCAAAAAGTGTTTTTTCCACACTAATTAATACAAGTGCAAAAGTGGTTTCCTGCACCAACACAAGTGCGAAAAGTGGTTTTTCAACACTAACACGAGTGCGAAAAGTGGTTTTTCAACACTAACACAAGTGCGAAAAGTGGTTTTCCAACACTATCACAAGTGCAAAAAGTGTTTTTTCCACACTAATACAAGTGCAAAAGTGGTTTCCTGCACCAACACAAGTGCGAAAAGTGGTTTTTCAACACTAACACAAGTGCGAAAAGTGGTTTTTCAACACTATCACAAGTGCAAAAAGTGTTTTTTCCACACTAATACAAGTGCAAAAGTGGTTTCCTGCACCAACACAAGTGCGAAAAGTGGTTTTTCAACACTAACACAAGTGCGAAAAGTGGTTTTTCAACACTAACACAAGTGCGAAAAGTGTATTTTTCAACACTATCACAAGTGCAAAAAGTGTTTTTTCCACACTAATACAAGTGCAAAAGTGGTTTCCTGCACCAACACAAGTGCGAAAAGTGGTTTTTCAACACTAACACGAGTGCGAAAAGTGGTTTTTCAACACTAACACAAGTGCGAAAAGTGGTTTTTCAACACTATCACAAGTGCAAAAAGTGTTTTTTCCACACTAGTACAAGTGCAAAAGTGGTTTCCTGCACCAACACAAGTGCCAAAAGTGGTTTTTCAACACTAACACAAGTGCGAAAAGTGGTTTTTCAACACTATCACAAGTGCAAAAAGTGTTTTTTCCACACTAATACAAGTGCAAAAGTGGTTTCCTGCACTAACACAAGTGCGAAAAGTGGTTTTTCAACACTAACACAAGTGCGAAAAGTGGTTTTTCAACAATAACACAAGTGCGAAAAGTGCTTTTTCAACAATAACACAAGTGCGAAAAGTGGTTTTTCCACACTAATACAAGTGCAAAGGTGGTTTCCTGCACCAACACAAGTGCAAAATTGGTTTCCTGCACCAACACAAGTGCGAAAAGTGGTTTTTCAACACTAACACAACTGCGAAAAGTGGTTTTTCAACACTATCACAAGTGCAAAAAGTGTTTTTTCCACACTAATACAAGTGCAAAAGTGGTTTCCTGCACCAACACAAGTGCGAAAAGTGGTTTTTCAACACTAACACAAGTGCGAAAAGTGGTTTTTCAACACTATCACAAGTGCAAAAAGTGTTTTTTCCACACTAATACAAGTGCAAAAGTGGTTTCCTGCACAAACACAAGTGCGAAAAGTGGTTTTTCAACACTAACACAAGTGCGAAAAGTGGTTTTTCAACAATAACACAAGTGCGAAAAGTGCTTTTTCAACAATAACACAAGTGCGAAAAGTGGTTTTTCCACACTAATACAAGTGCAAAAGTGGTTTCCTGCACCAACACAAGTGCAAAAGTGGTTTCCTGCACCAACACATGTGCGAAAAGTGGTTTTTCAACACTAACACAAGTGCGAAAAGTGTTTTTTCAACACTATCACAAGTGCAAAAAGTGTTTTTTCCACACTAATACAAGTGCAAAAGTGGTTTCCTGCACCAACACAAGTGCGAAAAGTGGTTTTTCAACACTAACACAAGTGCGAAAAGTGGTTTTTCAACACTAACACAAGTGCGAAAAGTGGTGTTTCAAGACTATCACAAGTGCAAAGAGTGTTTTTTCCACACTAATACAAGTGCAAAAGTGGTTTCCTGCACCAACACAAGTGCGAAAAGTGGTTTTTCAACACTAACACAAGTGCGAAAAGTGGTTTTTCAACACTAACACAAGTGCGAAAAGTGGTTTTTCAACACTATCACAAGTGCAAAAAGTGTTTTTTCCACACTAATACAAGTGCAAAAGTGGTTTCCTGCACCAACACAAGTGCGAAAAGTGGTTTTTCAACACGAACACAAGTGCGAAAAGTGGTTTTTCAACAATAACACAAGTGCGAAAAGTGCTTTTTCAACAATAACACAAGTGCGAAAAGTGGTTTTTCCACACTAATACAAGTGCAAAAGTGGTTTCCTGCACCAACACAAGTGCAAAAGTGGTTTCCTGCACCAACACAAGTGCGAAAAGTGGTTTTTCAACACTAACACAAGTGCGAAAAGTGGTTTTTCAACACTATCACAAGTGCAAAAAGTGTTTTTTCCACACTAATACAAGTGCAAAAGTGGTTTCCTGCACCAACACAAGTGCGAAAAGTGGTTTTTCAACACTAACACAAGTGCGAAAAGTGGTTTTTCAACACTAACACAAGTGCGAAAAGTGTTTTTTCAACACTATCACAAGTGCAAAAAGTGTTTTTTCCACACTAGTACAAGTGCAAAAGTGGTTTCCTGCACCAACACAAGTGCCAAAAGTGGTTTTTCAACACTAACACAAGTGCGAAAAGTGGTTTTTCAACACTATCACAAGTGCAAAAAGTGTTTTTTCCACACTAATACAAGTGCAAAAGTGGTTTCCTGCACCAACACAAGTGCAAAAAGTGGTTTTTCAACACTAACACAAGTGCGAAAAGTGGTTTTTCAACAATAACACAAGTGCGAAAAGTGCTTTTTCAACAATAACACAAGTGCGAAAAGTGGTTTTTCCACACTAATACAAGTGCAAAGGTGGTTTCCTGCACCAACACAAGTGCAAAATTGGTTTCCTGCACCAACACAAGTGCGAAAAGTGGTTTTTCAACACTAACACAACTGCGAAAAGTGGTTTTTCAACACTATCACAAGTGCAAAAAGTGTTTTTTCCACACTAATACAAGTGCAAAAGTGGTTTCCTGCACCAACACAAGTGCGAAAAGTGGTTTTTCAACACTAACACGAGTGCGAAAAGTGGTTTTTCAACACTAACACAAGTGCGAAAAGTGGTTTTTCAACACTATCACAAGTGCAAAAAGTGTTTTTTCCACACTAATACAAGTGCAAAAGTGGTTTCCTGCACCAACACAAGTGCGAAAAGTGGTTTTTCAACACTAACACAAGTGCGAAAAGTGTTTTTTCAACACTATCACAAGTGCAAAAAGTGTTTTTTCCACACTAATACAAGTGCAAAAGTGGTTTCCTGCACCAACACAAGTGCGAAAAGTGGTTTTTCAACACTAACACAAGTGCGAAAAGTGGTTTTTCAACAATAACACAAGTGCGAAAAGTGCTTTTTCAACAATGACACAAGTGCGAAAAGTGGTTTTTCCACACTAATACAAGTGCAAAAGTGGTTTCCTGCACCAACACAAGTGCAAAAGTGGTTTCCTGCACCAACACATGTGCGAAAAGTGGTTTTTCAACACTAACACAAGTGCGAAAAGTGGTTTTTCAACACTATCACAAGTGCAAAAAGTGTTTTTTCCACACTAATACAAGTGCAAAAGTGGTTTCCTGCACCAACACAAGTGCGAAAAGTGGTTTTTCAACACTAACACAAGTGCGAAAAGTGGTTTTTCAACACTAACACAAGTGCGAAAAGTGGTTTTTCAACACTATCACAAGTGCAAAAAGTGTTTTTTCCACACTAATACAAGTGCAAAAGTGGTTTCCTGCACCAACACAAGTGCGAAAAGTGGTTTTTCAACACTAACACAAGTGCGAAAAGTGGTTTTTCAACACTAACACAAGTGCGAAAAGTGGTTTTTCAACACTATCACAAGTGCAAAAAGTGTTTTTTCCACACTAATACAAGTGCAAAAGTGGTTTCCTGCACCAACACAAGTGCGAAAAGTGGTTTTTCAACACTAACACAAGTGCGAAAAGTGGTTTTTCAACACTAACACAAGTGCGAAAAGTGGTTTTTCCACCCTAATACAAGTGCAAAAGTGGTTTCCTGCACCAACACAAGTGCGAAAAGTGGTTTTTCAACACTAACACAAGTGCTAAAAGTGGTTTTTCAACACTATCACAAGTGCAAAAAGTGTTTTTTCCACACTAATACAGGTGCAAAAGTGGTTTCCTGCACCAACACAAGTGCGAAAAGTGGTTTTTCAACACTAACACAAGTGCGAAAAGTGGTTTTTCAACACTAACACAAGTGCGAAAAGTGTTTTTTCCACACTAATACAAGTGCAAAAGTGGCTTCCTGCACCAACACAAGTGCGAAAAGTGGTTTTTCAACACTAACACAAGTGCGAAAAGTGGTTTTTCAACACTATCACAAGTGCAAAAAGTGTTTTTTCCACACTAATACAAGTGCAAAAGTGGTTTCCTGCACCAACACAAGTGCGAAAAGTGTTTTTTCAACACTAACACAAGTGCGAAAAGTGGTTTTTCAACACTAACACAAGTGCGAAAAGTGGTTTTTCAACACTATCACAAGTGCAAAAAGTGTTTTTTCCACACTAATACAAGTGCAAAAGTGGTTTCCTGCACCAACACAAGTGCGAAAAGTGGTTTTTCAACACTAACACGAGTGCGAAAAGTGGTTTTTCAACACTAACACAAGTGCGAAAAGTGTTTTTTCAACACTATCACAAGTGCAAAAAGTGTTTTTTCCACACTAGTACAAGTGCAAAAGTGGTTTCCTGCACCAACACAAGTGCCAAAAGTGGTTTTTCAACACTAACACAAGTGCGAAAAGTGGTTTTTCAACACTATCACAAGTGCAAAAAGTGTTTTTTCCACACTAATACAAGTGCAAAAGTGGTTTCCTGCACTAACACAAGTGCGAAAAGTGGTTTTTCAACACTAACACAAGTGCGAAAAGTGGTTTTTCAACAATAACACAAGTGCGAAAAGTGCTTTTTCAACAATAACACAAGTGCGAAAAGTGGTTTTTCCACACTAATACAAGTGCAAAGGTGGTTTCCTGCACCAACACAAGTGCAAATTTGGTTTCCTGCACCAACACAAGTGCGAAAAGTGGTTTTTCAACACTAACACAACTGCGAAAAGTGGTTTTTCAACACTATCACAAATGCAAAAAGTGTTTTTTCCACACTAATACAAGTGCAAAAGTGGTTTCCTGCACCAACACAAGTGCGAAAAGTGGTTTTTCAACACTAACACGAGTGCGAAAAGTGGTTTTTCAACACTAACACAAGTGCGAAAAGTGGTTTTTCAACACTATCACAAGTGCAAAAAGTGTTTTTTCCACACTAATACAAGTGCAAAAGTGGTTTCCTGCACCAACACAAGTGCGAAAAGTGGTTTTTCAACACTAACACAAGTGTGAAAAGTGGTTTTTCAACACTATCACAAGTGCAAAAAGTGTTTTTTCCACACTAATACAAGTGCAAAAGTGGTTTCCTGCACCAACACAAGTGCGAAAAGTGGTTTTTCAACACTAACACAAGTGCGAAAAGTGGTTTTTCAACAATAACACAAGTGCGAAAAGTGCTTTTTCAACAATAACACAAGTGCGAAAAGTGGTTTTTCCACACTAATACAAGTGCAAAAGTGGTTTCCTGCACCAACACAAGTGCAAAAGTGGTTTCCTGCACCAACACATGTGCGAAAAGTGGTTTTTCAACACTAACACAAGTGCGAAAAGTGGTTTTTCAACACTATCACAAGTGCAAAAAGTGTTTTTTCCACACTAATACAAGTGCAAAAGTGGTTTCCTGCACCAACACAAGTGCGAAAAGTGGTTTTTCAACACTAACACAAGTGCGAAAAGTGGTTTTTCAACACTAACACAAGTGCGAAAAGTGGTTTTTCAACACTATCACAAGTGCAAAAAGTGTTTTTTCCACACTAATACAAGTGCAAAAGTGGTTTCCTGCACCAACACAAGTGCGAAAAGTGGTTTTTCAACACTAACACAAGTGCGAAAAGTGGTTTTTCAACACTAACACAAGTGCGAAAAGTGGTTTTTCAACACTATCACAAGTGCAAAAAGTGTTTTTTCCACACTAATACAAGTGCAAAAGTGGTTTCCCTTACCAACACAAGTGCGAAAAGTGGTTTTTCAACACGAACACAAGTGCGAAAAGTGGTTTTTCAACAATAACTCAAGTGCGAAAAGTGCTTTTTCAACAATAACACAAGTGCGAAAAGTGGTTTTTCCACACTAATACAAGTGCAAAAGTGGTTTCCTGCACCAACACAAGTGCAAAAGTGGTTTCCTGCACCAACACAAGTGCGAAAAGTGGTTTTTCAACACTAACACAAGTGCGAAAAGTGGTTTTTCAACACTATCACAAGTGCAAAAAGTGTTTTTTCCACACTAATACAAGTGCAAAAGTGGTTTCCTGCACCAACACAAGTGCGAAAAGTGGTTTTTCAACACTAACACAAGTGCGAAAAGTGGTTTTTCAACACTAACACAAGTGCGAAAAGTGGTTTTTCAACACTATCACAAGTGCAAAAAGTGTTTTTTCCACACTAATACAAGTGCAAAAGTGGTTTCCTGCACCAACACAAGTGCGAAAAGTGGTTTTTCAACACTAACACGAGTGCGAAAAGTGGTTTTTCAACACTAACACAAGTGCGAAAAGTGGTTTTCCAACACTATCACAAGTGCAAAAAGTGTTTTTTCCACACTAATACAAGTGCAAAAGTGGTTTCCTGCACCAACACAAGTGCGAAAAGTGGTTTTTCAACACTAACACAAGTGCGAAAAGTGGTTTTTCAACACTATCACAAGTGCAAAAAGTGTTTTTTCCACACTAATACAAGTGCAAAAGTGGTTTCCTGCACCAACACAAGTGCGAAAAGTGGTTTTTCAACACTAACACAAGTGCGAAAAGTGGTTTTTCAACACTAACACAAGTGCGAAAAGTGTATTTTTCAACACTATCACAAGTGCAAAAAGTGTTTTTTCCACACTAATACAAGTGCAAAAGTGGTTTCCTGCACCAACACAAGTGCGAAAAGTGGTTTTTCAACACTAACACGAGTGCGAAAAGTGGTTTTTCAACACTAACACAAGTGCGAAAAGTGGTTTTTCAACACTATCACATGTGCAAAAAGTGTTTTTTCCACACTAATACAAGTGCAAAAGTGGTTTCCTGCACCAACACAAGTGCGAAAAGTGGTTTTTCAACACTAACACAAGTGCGAAAATTGGTTTTTCAACACTAACACAAGTGCGAAAAGTGGTTTTTCTACACTATCACAAGTGCAAAAAGTGTTTTTTCCACACTAATACAAGTGCAAAAGTGGTTTCCTGCACCAACACAAGTGCGAAAAGTGGTTTTTCAACACTAACACAAGTGCGAAAAGTGGTTTTTCAACAATAACACAAGTGCGAAAAGTGCTTTTTCAACAATAACACAAGTGCGAAAAGTGGTTTTTCAACACTAACACAAGTGCGAAAAGTGTTTTTTCCACACTAGTACAAGTGCAAAAGTGGTTTCCTGCACCAACACAAGTGCGAAAAGTGGTTTTTCAACACTAACACGAGTGCGAAAAGTGGTTTTTCAACACTAACACAAGTGCGAAAAGTGTTTTTTCAACACTATCACAAGTGCAAAAAGTGTTTTTTCCACACTAGTACAAGTGCAAAAGTGGTTTCCTGCACCAACACAAGTGCCAAAAGTGGTTTTTCAACACTAACACAAGTGCGAAAAGTGGTTTTTCAACACTATCACAAGTGCAAAAAGTGTTTTTTCCACACTAATACAAGTGCAAAAGTGGTTTCCTGCACCAACACAAGTGCGAAAAGTGGTTTTTCAACACTAACACAAGTGCGAAAAGTGGTTTTTCAACAATAACACAAGTGCGAAAAGTGCTTTTTCAACAATAACACAAGTGCGAAAAGTGGTTTTTCCACACTAATACAAGTGCAAAGGTGGTTTCCTGCACCAACACAAGTGCAAAATTGGTTTCCTGCACCAACACAAGTGCGAAAAGTGGTTTTTCAACACTAACACAACTGCGAAAAGTGGTTTTTCAACACTATCACAAGTGCAAAAAGTGTTTTTTCCACACTAATACAAGTGCAAAAGTGGTTTCCTGCACCAACACAAGTGCGAAAAGTGGTTTTTCAACACTAACACGAGTGCGAAAAGTGGTTTTTCAACACTAACACAAGTGCGAAAAGTGGTTTTTCAACACTATCACAAGTGCAAAAAGTGTTTTTTCCACACTAATACAAGTGCAAAAGTGGTTTCCTGCACCAACACAAGTGCGAAAAGTGGTTTTTCAACACTAACACAAGTGCGAAAAGTGTTTTTTCAACACTATCACAAGTGCAAAAAGTGTTTTTTCCACACTAATACAAGTGCAAAAGTGGTTTCCTGCACCAACACAAGTGCGAAAAGTGGTTTTTCAACACTAACACAAGTGCGAAAAGTGGTTTTTCAACAATAACACAAGTGCGAAAAGTGCTTTTTCAACAATAACACAAGTGCGAAAAGTGGTTTTTCCACACTAATACAAGTGCAAAAGTGGTTTCCTGCACCAACACAAGTGCAAAAGTGGTTTCCTGCACCAACACATGTGCGAAAAGTGGTTTTTCAACACTAACACAAGTGCGAAAAGTGGTTTTTCAACACTATCACAAGTGCAAAAAGTGTTTTTTCCACACTAATACAAGTGCAAAAGTGGTTTCCTGCACCAACACAAGTGCGAAAAGTGGTTTTTCAACACTAACACAAGTGCGAAAAGTGGTTTTTCAACACTAACACAAGTGCGAAAAGTGGTTTTTCAACACTATCACAAGTGCAAAAAGTGTTTTTTCCACACTAATACAAGTGCAAAAGTGGTTTCCTGCACCAACACAAGTGCGAAAAGTGGTTTTTCAACACTAACACAAGTGCGAAAAGTGGTTTTTCAACAATAACACAAGTGCGAAAAGTGCTTTTTCAACAATAACACAAGTGCGAAAAGTGGTTTTTCCACACTAATACAAGTGCAAAAGTGGTTTCCTGCACCAACACAAGTGCAAAAGTGGTTTTCTGCACCAACACAAGTGCGAAAAGTGGTTTTTCAACACTAACACAAGTGCGAAAAGTGGTTTTTCAACACTATCACAAGTGCAAAAAGTGTTTTTTCCACACTAATACAAGTGCAAAAGTGGTTTCCTGCACCAACACAAGTGCGAAAAGTGGTTTTTCAACACTAACACAAGTGCGAAAAGTGGTTTTTCAACACTAACACAAGTGCGAAAAGTGGTTTTTCAACACTATCACAAGTGCAAAAAGTGTTTTTTCCACACTAATACAAGTGCAAAAGTGGTTTCCTGCACCAACACAAGTGCGAAAAGTGGTTTTTCAACACTAACACGAGTGCGAAAAGTGGTTTTTCAACACTAACACAAGTGCGAAAAGTGGTTTTCCAACACTATCACAAGTGCAAAAAGTGTTTTTTCCACACTAATACAAGTGCAAAAGTGGTTTCCTGCACCAACACAAGTGCGAAAAGTGGTTTTTCAACACTAACACAAGTGCGAAAAGTGGTTTTTCAACACTATCACAAGTGCAAAAAGTGTTTTTTCCACACTAATACAAGTGCAAAAGTGGTTTCCTGCACCAACACAAGTGCGAAAAGTGGTTTTTCAACACTAACACAAGTGCGAAAAGTGGTTTTTCAACAATAACACAAGTGCGAAAAGTGGTTTTTCCACACTAATACAAGTGCAAAGGTGGTTTCCTGCACCAACACAAGTGCAAAATTGGTTTCCTGCACCAACACAAGTGCGAAAAGTGGTTTTTCAACACTAACACAAGTGCGAAAAGTGGTTTTTCAACACTATCACAAGTGCAAAAAGTGTTTTTTCCACACTAATACAAGTGCAAAAGTGGTTTACTGCACCAACACAAGTGCGAAAAGTGGTTTTTCAACACTAACACAAGTGCGAAAAGTGGTTTTTCAACACTAACACAAGTGCGAAAAGTGTATTTTTCAACACTATCACAAGTGCAAAAAGTGTTTTTTCCACACTAATACAAGTGCAAAAGTGGTTTCCTGCACCAACACAAGTGCGAAAAGTGGTTTTTCAACACTAACACGAGTGCGAAAAGTGGTTTTTAAACACTAACACAAGTGCGAAAAGTGGTTTTTCAACACTATCACAAGTGCAAAAAGTGTTTTTTCCACACTAATACAAGTGCAAAAGTGGTTTCCTGCACCAACACAAGTGCGAAAAGTGGTTTTTCAACACTAACACAAGTGCGAAAAGTGGTTTTTCAACACTAACACAAGTGCGAAAAGTGGTTTTTCTACACTATCACAAGTGCAAAAAGTGTTTTTTCCACACTAATACAAGTGCAAAAGTGGTTTCCTGCACCAACACAAGTGCGAAAAGTGGTTTTTCAACACTAACACGAGTGCGAAAAGTGGTTTTTCAACACTAACACAAGTGCGAAAAGTGGTTTTTCAACACTATCACAAGTGCAAAAAGTGTTTTTTCCACACTAATACAAGTGCAAAAGTGGTTTCCTGCACCAACACAAGTGCGAAAAGTGGTTTTTCAACACTAACACAAGTGCGAAAAGTGGTTTTTCAACACTATCACAAGTGCAAAAAGTGTTTTTTCCACACTAATAGAAGTGCAAAAGTGGTTTCCTGCACCAACACAAGTGCGAAAAGTGGTTTTTCAACACTAACACAAGTGCGAAAAGTGGTTTTTCAACAACAACACAAGTGCGAAAAGTGCTTTTTCAACAATAACACAAGTGCGAAAAGTGGTTTTTCCACACTAATTCAAGTGCAAAGGTGGTTTCCTGCACCAACACAAGTGCGAAAAGTGGTTTTTCAACACTAACACAAGTGCGAAAAGTGGTTTTTCAACACTAACACAAGTGCGAAAAGTGGTTTTTCAACACTATCACAAGTGCAAAATTGTTTTTTCCACACTAATACAAGGGCAAAAGTGGTTTCCTGCACCAACACAAGTGCGAAAAGTGGTTTTTCAACACTAACACAAGTGCGAAAAGTGTTTTTTCAACACTATCACAAGTGCAAAAAGTGTTTTTTCCACACTAATACAAGTGCAAAAGTGGTTTCCTGCACCAACACAAGTGTGAAAAGTGGATTTTCAACACTAACACAAGTGCGAAAAGTGGTTTTTCAACACTAACACAAGTGCGAAAAGTGGTTTTTCCACACTAATACAAGTGCAAAAGTGGTTTCCTGCACCAACACAAGTGCAAAAGTGGTTTTTCAACACTAACACAAGTGCCAAAAGTGGTTTTTCAACACTATCACAAGTGCAAAAAGTGTTTTTTCCACACTAATACAAGTGCAAAAGTGGTTTCCTGCACCAACACAAGTGCGAAAAGTGGTTTTTCAACACTAACACAAGTGCGAAAAGTGGTTTTTCAACACTAACACAAGTGCGAAAAGTGGTTTTCCACACTAATACAAGTGCAAAAGTGGTTTCCTGCACCAACACAAGTGCGAAAAGTGGTTTTTCAACACTAACACAAGTGCTAAAAGTGGTTTTTCAACACTATCACAAGTGCAAAAAGTGTTTTTTTCCACACTAATACAGGTGCAAAAGTGGTTTCCTGCACCAACACAAGTGCGAAAAGTGGTTTTTCAACACTAACACAAGTGCGAAAAGTGGTTTTTCAACACTAACACAAGTGCGAAAAGTGTTTTTTCCACACTAATACAAGTGCAAAAGTGGTTTCCTGCACCAACACAAGTGCGAAAAGTGGTTTTTCAACACTAACACAAGTGCGAAAAGTGGTTTTTCAACACTATCACAAGTGCAAAAAGTGTTTTTTCCACACTAATACAAGTGCAAAAGTGGTTTCCTGCACCAACACAAGTGCAAAAAGTGGTTTTTCAACACTAACACAAGTGCGAAAAGTGGTTTTTCAACACTAACACAAGTGCGAAAAGTGGTTTTTCAACACTATCACAAGTGCAAAAAGTGTTTTTTCCACACTAATACAAGTGCAAAAGTGGTTTCCTGCACCAACACAAGTGCGAAAAGTGGTTTTTCAACCCTAACACGAGTGCGAAAAGTGGTTTTTCAACACTAACACAAGTGCGAAAAGTGGTTTTTCAACAATAACACAAGTGCGAAAAGTGCTTTTTCAACAATAACACAAGTGCGAAAAGTGGTTTTTCCACACTAATACAAGTGCAAAGGTGGTTTCCTGCACCAACACAAGTGCAAAATTGGTTTCCTGCACCAACACAAGTGCGAAAAGTGGTTTGTCAACACTAACACAACAGCGAAAAGTGGTTTTTCAACACTATCACAAGTGCAAAAAGTGTTTTTTCCACACTAATACAAGTGCAAAAGTGGTTTCCTGCACCAACACAAGTGCGAAAAGTGGTTTTTCAACACTAACACCAGTGCGAAAAGTGGTTTTTCAACACTAACACAAGTGCGAAAAGTGGTTTTTCAACATGATCACAAGTGCAAAAAGTGTTTTTTCCACACTAATACAAGTGCAAAAGTGGTTTCCTGCACCAACACAAGTGCGAAAAGTGGTTTTTCAACACTAACACAAGTGCGAAAAGTGGTTTTTCAACACTATCACAAGTGCAAAAAGTGTTTTTTCCACACTAATACAAGTGCAAAAGTGGTTTCCTGCACCAACACAAGTGCGAGAAGTGGTTTTTCAACACTAACACGAGTGCGAAAAGTGGTTTTTCAACACTAACACAAGTGCGAAAAGTGGTTTTCCAACACTATCACAAGTGCAAAAAGTGTTTTTTTCCACACTAATACAAGTGCAAAAGTGGTTTCCTGCACCAACACAAGTGCGAAAAGTGGTTTTTCAACACTAACACAAGTGCGAAAAGTGGTTTTTCAACACTATCACAAGTGCAAAAAGTGTTTTTTCCACACTAATACAAGTGCAAAAGTGGTTTCCTGCACCAACACAAGTGCGAAAAGTGGTTTTTTCAACACTAACACAAGTGCGAAAAGTGGTTTTTCAACAATAACACAAGTGCGAAAAGTGCTTTTTCAACAATAACACAAGTGCGAAAAGTGGTTTTTCCACACTAATACAAGTGCAAAGGTGGTTTCCTGCACCAACACAAGTGCAAAATTGGTTTCCTGCACCAACACAAGTGCGAAAAGTGGTTTTTCAACACTAACACAAGTGCGAAAAGTGGTTTTTCAACACTATCACAAGTGCAAAAAGTGTTTTTTCCACACTAATACAAGTGCAAAAGTGGTTTCCTGCACCAACACAAGTGCGAAAAGTGGTTTTTCAACACTAACACAAGTGCGAAAAGTGGTTTTTCAACACTAACACAAGTGCGAAAAGTGGTTTTTTCAACACTATCACAAGTGCAAAAAGTGTTTTTTCCACACTAATACAAGTGCAAAAGTGGTTTCCTGCACCAACACAAGTGCGAAAAGTGGTTTTTCAACACTAACACGAGTGCGAAAAGTGGTTTTTCAACACTAACACAAGTGCGAAAAGTGGTTTTTCAACACTATCACAAGTGCAAAAAGTGTTTTTTCCACACTAATACAAGTGCAAAAGTGGTTTCCTGCACCAACACAAGTGCGAAAAGTGGTTTTTCAACACTAACACAACTGCGAAAAGTGGTTTTTCAACACTAACACAAGTGCGAAAAGTGGTTTTTCAACACTAACACAAGTGCGAAAAGTGTTTTTTCCACACTAATACAAGTGCAAAAGTGGCTTCCTGCACCAACACAAGTGCGAAAAGTGGTTTTTCAACACTAACACAAGTGCGAAAAGTGGTTTTTCAACACTATCACAAGTGCAAAAAGTGTTTTTTCCACACTAATACAAGTGCAAAAGTGGTTTCCTGCACCAACACAAGTGCGAAAAGTGTTTTTTTCAACACTAACACAAGTGCGAAAAGTGGTTTTTCAACACTAACACAAGTGCGAAAAGTGGTTTTTCAACACTATCACAAGTGCAAAAAGTGTTTTTTCCACACTAATACAAGTGCAAAAGTGGTTTCCTGCACCAACACAAGTGCGAAAAGTGGTTTTTCAACACTAACACGAGTGCGAAAAGTGGTTTTTCAACACTAACACAAGTGCGAAAAGTGTTTTTTCAACACTATCACAAGTGCAAAAAGTGTTTTTTCCACACTAGTACAAGTGCAAAAGTGGTTTCCTGCACCAACACAAGTGCCAAAAGTGGTTTTTCAACACTAACACAAGTGCGAAAAGTGGTTTTTTCAACACTATCACAAGTGCAAAAAGTGTTTTTTTCCACACTAATACAAGTGCAAAAGTGGTTTCCTGCACTAACACAAGTGCGAAAAGTGGTTTTTTCAACACTAACACAAGTGCGAAAAGTGGTTTTTCAACAATAACACAAGTGCGAAAAGTGCTTTTTCAACAATAACACAAGTGCGAAAAGTGGTTTTTCCACACTAATACAAGTGCAAAGGTGGTTTCCTGCACCAACACAAGTGCAAATTTGGTTTCCTGCACCAACACAAGTGCGAAAAGTGGTTTTTCAACACTAACACAACTGCGAAAAGTGGTTTTTCAACACTATCACAAATGCAAAAAGTGTTTTTCCACACTAATACAAGTGCAAAAGTGGTTTCCTGCACCAACACAAGTGCGAAAAGTGGTTTTTCAACACTAACACGAGTGCGAAAAGTGGTTTTTCAACACTAACACAAGTGCGAAAAGTGGTTTTTCAACACTATCACAAGTGCAAAAAGTGTTTTTTCCACACTAATACAAGTGCAAAAGTGGTTTCCTGCACCAACACAAGTGCGAAAAGTGGTTTTTCAACACTAACACAAGTGTGAAAAGTGGTTTTTCAACACTATCACAAGTGCAAAAAGTGTTTTTTCCACACTAATACAAGTGCAAAAGTGGTTTCCTGCACCAACACAAGTGCGAAAAGTGGTTTTTCAACACTAACACAAGTGCGAAAAGTGGTTTTTCAACAATAACACAAGTGCGAAAAGTGCTTTTTCAACAATAACACAAGTGCGAAAAGTGGTTTTTCCACACTAATACAAGTGCAAAAGTGGTTTCCTGCACCAACACAAGTGCAAAAGTGGTTTCCTGCACCAACACATGTGCGAAAAGTGGTTTTTCAACACTAACACAAGTGCGAAAAGTGGTTTTTCAACACTATCACAAGTGCAAAAAGTGTTTTTTCCACACTAATACAAGTGCAAAAGTGGTTTCCTGCACCAACACAAGTGCGAAAAGTGGTTTTTCAACACTAACACAAGTGCGAAAAGTGGTTTTTCAACACTAACACAAGTGCGAAAAGTGGTTTTTCAACACTATCACAAGTGCAAAAAGTGTTTTTTCCACACTAATACAAGTGCAAAAGTGGTTTCCTGCACCAACACAAGTGCGAAAAGTGGTTTTTCAACACTAACACAAGTGCGAAAAGTGGTTTTTCAACACTAACACAAGTGCGAAAAGTGGTTTTTCAACACTATCACAAGTGCAAAAAGTGTTTTTTCCACACTAATACAAGTGCAAAAGTGGTTTCCCTTACCAACACAAGTGCGAAAAGTGGTTTTTCAACACGAACACAAGTGCGAAAAGTGGTTTTTCAACAATAACTCAAGTGCGAAAAGTGCTTTTTCAACAATAACACAAGTGCGAAAAGTGGTTTTTCCACACTAATACAAGTGCAAAAGTGGTTTCCTGCACCAACACAAGTGCAAAAGTGGTTTCCTGCACCAACACAAGTGCGAAAAGTGGTTTTTCAACACTAACACAAGTGCGAAAAGTGGTTTTTCAACACTATCACAAGTGCAAAAAGTGTTTTTTCCACACTAATACAAGTGCAAAAGTGGTTTCCTGCACCAACACAAGTGCGAAAAGTGGTTTTTCAACACTAACACAAGTGCGAAAAGTGGTTTTTCAACACTAACACAAGTGCGAAAAGTGGTTTTTCAACACTATCACAAGTGCAAAAAGTGTTTTTTCCACACTAATACAAGTGCAAAAGTGGTTTCCTGCACCAACACAAGTGCGAAAAGTGGTTTTTCAACACTAACACGAGTGCGAAAAGTGGTTTTTCAACACTAACACAAGTGCGAAAAGTGGTTTTCCAACACTATCACAAGTGCAAAAAGTGTTTTTTTCCACACTAATACAAGTGCAAAAGTGGTTTCCTGCACCAACACAAGTGCGAAAAGTGGTTTTTCAACACTAACACAAGTGCGAAAAGTGGTTTTTCAACACTATCACAAGTGCAAAAAGTGTTTTTTCCACACTAATACAAGTGCAAAAGTGGTTTCCTGCACCAACACAAGTGCGAAAAGTGGTTTTTCAACACTAACACAAGTGCGAAAAGTGGTTTTTCAACACTAACACAAGTGCGAAAAGTGTATTTTTCAACACTATCACAAGTGCAAAAAGTGTTTTTTCCACACTAATACAAGTGCAAAAGTGGTTTCCTGCACCAACACAAGTGCGAAAAGTGGTTTTTCAACACTAACACGAGTGCGAAAAGTGGTTTTTCAACACTAACACAAGTGCGAAAAGTGGTTTTTCAACACTATCACAAGTGCAAAAAGTGTTTTTTCCACACTAATACAAGTGCAAAAGTGGTTTCCTGCACCAACACAAGTGCGAAAAGTGGTTTTTCAACACTAACACAAGTGCGAAAATTGGTTTTTCAACACTAACACAAGTGCGAAAAGTGGTTTTTCTACACTATCACAAGTGCAAAAAGTGTTTTTTCCACACTAATACAAGTGCAAAAGTGGTTTCCTGCACCAACACAAGTGCGAAAAGTGGTTTTTCAACACTAACACAAGTGCGAAAAGTGGTTTTTCAACACCAACACAAGTGCGAAAAGTGGTTTTTCCACACTAATACAAGTGCAAAAGTGGTTTCCTGCACCAATACAAGTGCGAAAAGTGGTTTTTCAACACTAACACAAGTGCGAAAAGTGGTTTTTCAACACTAACACAAGTGCGAGAAGTGGTTTTTCAACACTATCACAAGTGCGAAAAGTGTTTTTTTCCACACTAATACAAGTGCAAAAGTGGTTTCCTGCACCAACACAAGTGCGAAAAGTGGTTTTTCAACACTAACACAAGTGCGAAAAGTGGTTTTTCAACACTAACACAAGTGCGAAAAGTGTTTTTTTCACACTAATACAAGTGCAAAAGTGGTTTCCTGCATCAACACAAGTGCGAGAAGTGGTTTTTCAACACTAACACAAGAGCGAAAAGTGGTTTTTCAACACTAACACAAGTGCGAAAAGTGTTTTTTCAACACTAACACAAGTGCGAAAAGTGGTTTTTCAACACTAACACAAGTGCGAAAAGTGGTTTTTCAACACTAATACAAGTGCAAAAGTGGTTTCCTGCACCAATACAAGTGCGAAAAGTGGTTTTTCAACACTAACACAAGTGCGAAAAGTGGTTTTTCAACACTAACACAAGTGCGAAAAGTGGTTTTTCAACACTAACACAAGTGCGAAAAGTGGTTTTTCCACACTAATACAAGTGCAAAAGTGGTTTCCTGCACCAACACAAGTGCGAAAAGTGGTTTTTCAACAATAACACAAGTGCGAAAAGTGGTTTTTCAACACTATCACAAGTGCAAAAAGTGTTTTTTCCACACTAATACAAGTGCAAAAGTGGTTTCCTGCACCAACACAAGTGCGAAAAGTGGTTTTTCAACACTAACACAAGTGCGAAAAGTGGTTTTTCAACACTAACACAAGAGCGAAAAGTGGTTTTTTCCACACTAATACAAGTGCAAAAGTGGTTTCCTGCACCAACACAAGTGCGAAAGTGGTTTTTCAACACTAACACAAGTGCGAAAAGTGGTTTTTCAACACTATCACAAGTGCAAAAAGTGTTTTTTCCACACTAATACAAGTGCAAAAGTGGTTTACTGCACCAACACAAATGCGAAAAGTGGTTTTTCAACACTAACACAAGTGCGAAAAGTGGTTTTTCAACACTAACACAAGTCCGAAAAGTAGTTTTTCCACACTAATACAAGTGCAAAAGTGGTTTCCTGCACCAACACAAGTGCGAAAAGTGGTTTTTCAACACTAACACAAGTGTGAAAAGTGGTTTTTCAACACTATCACAAGTGCAAAAAGTGTTTTTTCCACACTAATACAAGTGCAAAAGTGGTTTCCTGCACTAACACAAGTGCGAAAAGTGGTTTTTCAACACTAACACAAGTGCGAAAAGTGGTTTTTCAACACTATCACAAGTGCGAAAAGTGTTTTTTCCACACTAATACAAGTGCAAAAGTGGTTTCCTGCACCAACACAAGCGCGAAAAGTGGTTTTTCAACACTAACACAAGTGCGAAAAGTGGTTTTTCAACACTAACACAGGTGCGAAAAGTGGTTTTTCAACACTAACACAAGTGCAAAAAGTGGTTTTTCCACACTAATACAAGTGCAAAAGTGGTTTCCTGCACCAACACAAGTGCGAAATGTGGTTTTTCAACACTAACACAAGTGCGAAATGTGGTTTTTCAACACTATCACAAGTGCAAAAAGTGTTTTTTCCACACTAATACAAGTGCAAAAGTGGTTTCCTGCACCAACACAAGTGCGAAAAGTGGTTTTTCAACACTAACACAAGTGCGAAAAGTGGTTTTTTCAACACTAACACAAGTGCGAAAAGTGGTTTTTCAACACTAACACAAGTGCGAAAAGTGTTTTTTCCACACTAATACAAGTGCAAAAGTGGTTTCCTGCACCAACACAAGTGCAAAAGTGGTTTCCTGCACCAACACAAGTGCGAAAAGTGGTTTTTTCAACACTAACACAAGTGCGAAAAGTGGTTTTTCAACACTAACACAAGTGCGAAAAGTGGTTTTCCACACTAATACAAGTGCAAAAGTGGTTTCCTGCACCAACACAAGTGCGAAAGTGGTTTTTCAACACTAACACAAGTGCGAAAAGTGGTTTTTCAACACTATCACAAGTGCAAAAAGTGTTTTTTCCACACTAATACAAGTGCAAAAGTGGTTTACTGCACCAACACAAGTGCGAAAGGTGGTTTTTCAACACTAACACAAGTGCGAAAAGTGGTTTTTCAACACTAACACAAGTCCGAAAAGTAGTTTTTCCACACTAATACAAGTGCAAAAGTGGTTTCCTGCACCAACACAAGTGCGAAAAGTGGTTTTTCAACACTAACACAAGTGCGAAAAGTGGTTTTTCAACA
>NW_027619328.1:0-45756 GCF_964187855.1 Myxine glutinosa
GGAAACCACTTTTGCCCTTGTATTAGTGTGGAAAAACCACTTTTTGCACTTGTGTTAGTGTTGAAAAACCACTTTTCGCACTTGTGTTTGTGCAGGAAACAACTTTTGCACTTGTATTAGTGTGGAAAAAACACTTTTTGCACTTGTGATAGTGTTGAAAAACCACTTTTCGCACTTGTGTTAGTGTTGAAAAACCACTTTTCGCACTTGTGTTGGTGCAGGAAACCACTTTTGCACTTGTATTAGTGTGGAAAACCACTTTTCGCACTTGTGTTAGTGTTGAAAAACCACTTTTCGCACTTGTGTTAGTGTTGAAAAACCACTTTTCGCACTTGTGTTAGTGTTGAAAAACCACTTTTCACACTTGTGTTGGTGCAGGAAACCACTTTTGCACTTGTATTAGTGTGGAAAAACCACTTTTCGCACTTGTGTTAGTGTTGAAAAACCACTTTTCGCACTTGTGTTGGTGCAGGAAACCACTTTTGCACTTGTATTAGTGTGGAAAAAACACTTTTGCACTTGTGATAGTGTTGAAAAACCACCTTTCGCACTTGTGTTAGTGTTGAAAAACCACATTTCGCACTTGTGTTGGTGCAAGAAACCACTTTTGCACTTGTATTAGTGTGGAAAAAGCACTTTTCGCACTTGTGTTATTGTTGAAAAACCACTTTTCGCACTTGTGTTAGTGTTGAAAAACCACTTTTCGCACTTGTGTTGGTGCAGGAAACCACTTTTGCACTTGTATTAGTGTGGAAAAAACACTTTTTGCACTTGTGATAGTGTTGAAAAACCACTTTTCACACTTGTGTTAGTGTTGAAAAAACACTTTTCGCACTTGTGTTGGTGCAGGAAACCACTTTTGCACTTGTATTAGTGTGGAAAACCACTTTTTGCACTTGTGTTAGTGTTGAAAAACCACTTTTCGCACTTGTATTAGTGTTGAAAAACCACTTTTCGCACTTGTGTTGGTGCAGGAAACCACTTTTGCACTTGTATTAGTGTGGAAAAAAACACTTTTGCACTTGTGATAGTGTTGAAAAACCACCTTTCGCACTTGTGTTAGTGTTGAAAAACCACTTTTTGCACTTGTGTTGGTGCAAGAAACCACTTTTGCAATTGTATTAGTGTGGAAAAAACACTTTTTGCACTTGTGATAGTGTTGAAAAACCACTTTTCGCACTTGTGTTGGTGCAGGAAACCACTTTTGCCCTTGTATTAGTGTGGAAAAACCACTTTTTGCACTTGTGTTAGTGTTGAAAAACCACTTTTCGCACTTGTGTTTGTGCAGGAAACAACTTTTGCACTTGTATTAGTGTGGAAAAAACACTTTTTGCACTTGTGATAGTGTTGAAAAACCACTTTTCGCACTTGTGTTAGTGTTGAAAAACCACTTTTCGCACTTGTGTTGGTGCAGGAAACCACTTTTGCACTTGTATTAGTGTGGAAAACCACTTTTCGCACTTGTGTTAGTGTTGAAAAACCACTTTTCGCACTTGTGTTAGTGTTGAAAAACCACTTTTCACACTTGTGTTAGTGTTGAAAAACCACTTTTCGCACTTGTGTTGGTGCAGGAAACCACTTTTGCACTTGTATTAGTGTGGAAAAACCACTTTTCGCACTTGTGTTAGTGTTGAAAAACCACTTTTCGCACTTGTGTTGGTGCAGGAAACCACTTTTGCACTTGTATTAGTGTGGAAAAAACACTTTTGCACTTGTGATAGTGTTGAAAAACCACCTTTCGCACTTGTGTTAGTGTTGAAAAACCACATTTCGCACTTGTGTTGGTGCAAGAAACCACTTTTGCACTTGTATTAGTGTGGAAAAAGCACTTTTCGCACTTGTGTTATTGTTGAAAAACCACTTTTCGCACTTGTGTTAGTGTTGAAAAACCACTTTTCGCACTTGTGTTGGTGCAGGAAACCACTTTTGCACTTGTATTAGTGTGGAAAAAACACTTTTTGCACTTGTGATAGTGTTGAAAAACCACTTTTCGCACTTGTGTTAGTGTTGAAAAAACACTTTTCGCACTTGTGTTGGTGCAGGAAACCACTTTTGCACTTGTATTAGTGTGGAAAAACCACTTTTTGCACTTGTGTTAGTGTTGAAAAACCACTTTTCGCACTTGTATTAGTGTTGAAAAACCACTTTTCGCACTTGTGTTGGTGCAGGAAACCACTTTTGCACTTGTATTAGTGTGGAAAAAACACTTTTGCACTTGTGATAGTGTTGAAAAACCACCTTTCGCACTTGTGTTAGTGTTGAAAAACCACTTTTTGCACTTGTGTTGGTGCAAGAAACCACTTTTGCACTTGTATTAGTGTGGAAAAAACACTTTTTGCACTTGTGATAGTGTTGAAAAACGACTTTTCGCACTTGTGTTAGTGTTGAAAAACCACTTTTCTCACTTGTGTTGGTGCAGGAAACCACTTTTGCACTTGTATTAGTGTGGAAAAAACACTTTTTGCACTTGTGATAGTGTTGAAAAACCACTTTTCGCACTTGTGTTAGTGTTGAAAAACCACTTTTCGCACTTGTGTTGGTGCAGGAAGCCACTTTTGCACTTGTATTAGTGTGGAAAAACCACTTTTCGCACTTGTGTTAGTGTTGAAAAACCACTTTTCGCACTTGTGTTAGTGTTGAAAAACCACTTTTCGCACTTGTGTTAGTGTTGAAAAACCACTTTTCGCACTTGTGTTGGTGCAGGAAACCACTTTTGCACTTGTATTAGTGTGGAAAAACCACTTTTCGCACTTGTGTTAGTGTTGAAAAACCACTTTTCGCACTTGTGTTGGTGCAGGAAACCACTTTTGCACTTGTATTAGTGTGGAAAAAACACTTTTGCATTTGTGATAGTGTTGAAAAACCACCTTTCGCACTTGTGTTAGTGTTGAAAAACCACTTTTTGCACTTGTGTTAGTGTTGAAAAACCACTTTTTGCATTTGTGTTGTTGCAGGAAACCACTTTTGCACTTGTATTAGTGTGGAAAAACATTTTTTGCACTTGTGATAGTGTTGAAAAAACACTTTTCGCACTTGTGTTAGTGTTGAAAAACCACTTTTCGCACTTGTGTTGGTGCAGGAAACCACTTTTTCACTTGTATTAGTGTGGAAAAACCACTTTTTGCACTTGTGTTAGTGTTGAAAAACCACATTTCGCACTTGTGTTGGTGCAGGAAACCACTTTTGCACTTGTATTAGTGTGGAAAAAACCACTTTTCGCACTTGTGTTAGTGTTGAAAAACCACTTTTCGCACTTGTGTTAGTGTTGAAAAACCACTTTTCGCACTTGTGTTGGTGCAGGAAGCCACTTTTGCACTTGTATTAGTGTGGAAAACCACTTTTTGCACTTGTGATAGTGTTGAAAAACCACTTTTCGCACTTGTGCTAGTGTTGAAAAACCACTTTTCACACTTGTGTTGGTGCAGGAAACCACTTTTGCCCTTGTATTAGTGTGGAAAAACCACTTTTCGCACTTGTGTTAGTGTTGAAAAACCACTTTTCGCACTTGTGTTAGTGTTGAAAAACCACTTTTCGCACTTGTGTTAGTGTTGAAAAACCACTTTTCGCACTTGTGTTGGTGCAGGAAACCACTTTTGCACTTGTATTAGTGTGGAAAAACCACTTTTGGCACTTGTATTAGTGTTGAAAAACCACTTTTCGCACTTGTGTTTGTGCAGGAAACCACTTTTGCACTTGTATTAGTGTGGAAAAACCACTTTTCGCACTTGTTTTAGTGTTGAAAAACCACTTTTCGCACTTGTGTTCGTGTTGAAAAACCACTTTTCGCACTTGTGTTAGTGTTGAAAAACCACTTTTCGCACTTGTGTTGGTGCAGGAAACCACTTTTGCACTTGTATTAGTGTGGAAAAAACACTTTTTGCACTTGTGATAGTGTTGAAAAACCACTTTTCGCACTTGTGTTAGTGTTGAAAAACCACTTTTCGCACTTGTGTTGGTGCAGGAAGCCACTTTTGCACTTGTATTAGTGTGGAAAAACCACTTTTCACACTTGTGTTATTGTTGAAAAACCACTTTTCGCACTTGTGTTAGTGTTGAAAAACCACTTTTCGCACTTGTGTTAGTGTTGAAAAACCACTTTTCGCACCTGTGTTGGTGCAGGAAACCACTTTTGCACTTGTATTAGTGTGGAAAAACCACTTTTCGCACTTGTGTTAGTGTTGAAAAACCACTTTTCGCACTTGTGTTGGTGCAGGAAACCACTTTTGCACTTGTATTAGTGTGGAAAAAACACTTTTGCACTTGTGATAGTGTTGAAAAACCACTTTTCGCACTTGTGTTGGTGCAAGAAACCCCTTTTGCACTTGTATTAGTGTGGAAAAACCACTTTTCGCACTTGTGTTAGTGTTGAAAAACCACTTTTCGCACTTGTGTTAGTGTTGAAGAACCACTTTTCGCACTTGTGTTGGTGCAGGAAACCACTTTTGCACTTGTATTAGTGTGGCAAAAACACTTTTTGCACTTGTGATAGTGTTGAAAAACCACTTTTGGCACTTGTGTTAGTGTTGAAAAACCACTTTTCGCACTTGTGTTAGTGTTGAAAAACCAATTTTTGCATTTGTGTTGTTGCAGGAAACCACTTTTGCACTTGTATTAGTGTGGAAAAACACTTTTTGCACTTGTGATAGTGTTGAAAAACCACTTTTCGCACTTGTGTTAGTGTTGAAAAACCACTTTTCACACTTGTGTTGGTGCAGGAAACCACTTTTTCACTTGTATTAGTGTGGAAAAACCACTTTTTGCACTTGTGTTAGTGTTGAAAAACCACATTTCGCACTTGTGTTGGTGCAGGAAACCACTTTTGCACTTGTATTAGTGTGGAAAAAACCACTTTTCACACTTGTGTTAGTGTTGAAAAACCACTTTTCGCACTTGTGTTAGTGTTGAAAAACCACTTTTCGCACTTGTGTTAGTGTTGAAAAACCACTTTTCGCACTTGTGTTGGTGCAGGAATACACTTTTGCACTTGTATTAGTGTGGAAAACCACTTTTTGCACTTGTGATAGTGTTGAAAAACCACTTTTCGCACTTGTGCTAGTGTTGAAAAACCACTTTTCACACTTGTGTTGGTGCAGGAAACCACTTTTGCCCTTGTATTAGTGTGGAAAAACCACTTTTCGCACTTGTGTTAGTGTTGAAAAACCACTTTTCGCACTTGTGTTAGTGTTGAAAAACCACGTTTCGCACTTGTGTTGGTGCAGGAAACCACTTTTGCACTTGTATTAGTGTGGAAAAAACACTTTTTGCACTTGTGATAGTGTTGAAAAACCACTCTTCGCACTTGTGTTAGTGTTGAAAAACCACTTTTCGCACTTGTGTTGGTGCAGGAAACCACTTTTGCACTTGTATTAGTGTGGAAAAACCACTTTTCGCACTTGTGTTAGTGTTGAAAAACCACTTTTCGCACTTGTGTTAGTGTTGAAAAACCACTTTTCGCACTTGTGTTAGTGTTGAAAAACCACTTTTCGCACTTGTGTTGGTGCAGGAAACCACTTTTGCACTTGTATTACTGTGGAAAAAACACTTTTTGCACTTGTGATAGTGTTGAAAAACCACTTTTCGCACTTGTGTTAGTGTTGAAAAACCACTTTTCGCACTTGTGTTGGTGCAGGAAACCACTTTTGCACTTGTATTAGTGTGGAAAAACAACTTTTTGCACTTGTGTTAGTGTTGAAAAACCACTTTTCGCACTTGTGTTAGTGTTGAAAAACCACTTTTCGCACTTGTGTTAGTGTTGAAAAACCACTTTTCGCACTTGTGTTGGTGCAGGCAACCACTTTTGCACTTGTATTAGTGTGGAAAAACCACTTTTTGCACTTGTGTTAGTGTTGAAAAACCACTTTTCGCACTTGTGTTGGTGCAGGAAACCACTTTTGCACTTGTATTGGTGTGGAAAAAACACTTTTGCACTTGTGATAGTGTTGAAAAACCACCTTTCGCACTTGTGCTAGTGTTGAAAAACCACTTTTCGCACTTGTGTTGGTGCAAGAAACCACTTTTGCACTTGTATTAGTGTGAAAAAACCACTTTTCGCACTTGTGTTAGTGTTGAAAAACCACTTTTCGCACTTGTGTTAGTGTTGAAAAACCACTTTTCGCACTTGTGTTCGTGCAGGAAACCACTTTTGCCCTTGTATTAGTGTGGAAAAAACACTTTTTGCACTTGTGATAGTGTTGAAAAACCACTTTTCGCACTTGTGTTAGTGTTGAAAAACCACTTTTCTCACTTGTGGTGGTGCAGTAAACCACTTTTGCACTTGTATTAGTGTGGAAAAAACACTTTTGCACTTGTGATAGTGTTGAAAAACCACCTTTCGCACTTATGTTAGTGTTGAAAAACCACTTTTCGCACTTGTGTTTGTGTTGAAAAACCACTTTTCGCACTTGTGTTAGTGTTGAAAAACCACTTTTCGCACTTGTGTTGGTGCAGGAAACCACTTTTGCCCTTGTATTAGTGTGGAAAAACCACTTTTCGCACTTGTGTTAGTGTTGAAAAACCACTTTTCGCACTTGTGTTAGTGTTGAAAAACCACTTTTCGCACTTGTGCTAGTGTTGAAAAACCACTTTTCACACATGCATTGGTGCAGGAAACCACTTTTGCCCTTGTATTAGTGTGGAAAAACCACTTTTTGCACTTGTGTTAGTGTTGAAAAACCACTTTTCGCACTTGTGTTTGTGCAGGAAACAACTTTTGCACTTGTATTAGTGTGGAAAAAACACTTTTTGCACTTGTGATAGTGTTGAAAAACCACTTTTCGCACTTGTGTTAGTGTTGAAAAACCACTTTTCGCACTTGTGTTGGTGCAGGAAACCACTTTTGCACTTGTATTAGTGTGGAAAAACCACTTTTCGCACTTGTGTTAGTGTTGAAAAACCACTTTTCGCACTTGTGTTAGTGTTGAAAAACCACTTTTCGCACTTGTGTTAGTGTTGAAAAACCACTTTTCGCACTTGTGTTGGTGCAGGAAACCACTTTTGCACTTGTATTAGTGTGGAAAAACCACTTTTCGCACTTGTGTTAGTGTTGAAAAACCACTTTTCGCACTTGTGTTGGTGCAGGAAACCACTTTTGCACTTGTATTAGTGTGGAAAAAACACTTTTGCACTTGTGATAGTGTTGAAAACCACCTTTCGCACTTGTGTTAGTGTTGAAAAACCACATTTCGCACTTGTGTTGGTGCAAGAAACCACTTTTGCACTTGTATTAGTGTGGAAAAAGCACTTTTCGCACTTGTGTTATTGTTGAAAAACCACTTTTCGCACTTGTGTTAGTGTTGAAAAACCACTTTTCGCACTTGTGTTGGTGCAGGAAACCACTTTTGCACTTGTATTAGTGTGGAAAAAACACTTTTTGCACTTGTGATAGTGTTGAAAAACCACTTTTCGCACTTGTGTTAGTGTTGAAAAAACACTTTTCGCACTTGTGTTGGTGCAGGAAACCACTTTTGCACTTGTATTAGTGTGGAAAACCACTTTTTGCACTTGTGTTAGTGTTGAAAAACCACTTTTCGCACTTGTATTAGTGTTGAAAAACCACTTTTCGCACTTGTGTTGGTGCAGGAAACCACTTTTGCACTTGTATTAGTGTGGAAAAAACACTTTTGCACTTGTGATAGTGTTGAAAAACCACCTTTCGCACTTGTGTTAGTGTTGAAAAACCACTTTTTGCACTTGTGTTGGTGCAAGAAACCACTTTTGCAATTGTATTAGTGTGGAAAAAACACTTTTTGCACTTGTGATAGTGTTGAAAAAC
Organism: Myxine glutinosa; assembly: GCF_964187855.1. Classification (NCBI taxonomy): domain Eukaryota; kingdom Metazoa; phylum Chordata; class Myxini; order Myxiniformes; family Myxinidae; genus Myxine; species Myxine glutinosa. Next base: position 7,772 of record NW_027619328.1, read on the forward strand.
CACTTTTCGCACTTGTGTTGGTGCAGGAAACCACTTTTGCCCTTGTATTAGTGTGGAAAAACCACTTTTTGCACTTGTGTTAGTGTTGAAAAACCACTTTTCGCATTTGTGTTTGTGCAGGAAACAACTTTTGCACTTGTATTAGTGTGGAAAAAACACTTTTTGCACTTGTGATAGTGTTGAAAAACCACTTTTCGCACTTGTGTTAGTGTTGAAAAACCACTTTTCGCACTTGTGTTGGTGCAGGAAACCACTTTTGCACTTGTATTAGTGTGGAAAACCACTTTTCGCACTTGTGTTAGTGTTGAAAAACCACTTTTCGCACTTGTGTTAGTGTTGAAAAACCACTTTTCACACTTGTGTTAGTGTTGAAAAACCACTTTTCGCACTTGTGTTGGTGCAGGAAACCACTTTTGCACTTGTATTAGTGTGGAAAAACCACTTTTCGCACTTGTGTTAGTGTTGAAAAACCACTTTTCGCACTTGTGTTGGTGCAGGAAACCACTTTTGCACTTGTATTAGTGTGGAAAAAACACTTTTGCACTTGTGATAGTGTTGAAAAACCACCTTTCGCACTTGTGTTAGTGTTGAAAAACCACATTTCGCACTTGTGTTGGTGCAAGAAACCACTTTTGCACTTGTATTAGTGTGGAAAAAGCACTTTTCGCACTTGTGTTATTGTTGAAAAACCACTTTTCGCACTTGTGTTAGTGTTGAAAAACCACTTTTCGCACTTGTGTTGGTGCAGGAAACCACTTTTGCACTTGTATTAGTGTGGAAAAAACACTTTTTGCACTTGTGATAGTGTTGAAAAACCACTTTTCGCACTTGTGTTAGTGTTGAAAAAACACTTTTCGCACTTGTGTTGGTGCAGGAAACCACTTTTGCACTTGTATTAGTGTGGAAAAACCACTTTTCGCACTTGTGTTAGTGTTGAAAAACCACTTTTCGCACTTGTGTTAGTGTTGAAAAACCACTTTTCGCACTTGTGTTAGTGTTGAAAAACCACTTTTCGCACTTGTGTTGGTGCAGGAAACCACTTTTGCACTTGTATTAGTGTGGAAAAACCACTTTTCGCACTTGTGTTAGTGTTGAAAAACCACTTTTCGCACTTGTGTTGGTGCAGGAAACCACTTTTGCACTTGTATTAGTGTGGAAAAAACACTTTTGCATTTGTGATAGTGTTGAAAAACCACCTTTCGCACTTGTGTTAGTGTTGAAAAACCACTTTTTGCACTTGTGTTAGTGTTGAAAAACCACTTTTTGCATTTGTGTTGTTGCAGGAAACCACTTTTGCACTTGTATTAGTGTGGAAAAACATTTTTTGCACTTGTGATAGTGTTGAAAAAACACTTTTCGCACTTGTGTTAGTGTTGAAAAACCACTTTTCGCACTTGTGTTGGTGCAGGAAACCACTTTTTCACTTGTATTAGTGTGGAAAAACCACTTTTTGCACTTGTGTTAGTGTTGAAAAACCACATTTCGCACTTGTGTTGGTGCAGGAAACCACTTTTGCACTTGTATTAGTGTGGAAAAAACCACTTTTCGCACTTGTGTTAGTGTTGAAAAACCACTTTTCGCACTTGTGTTAGTGTTGAAAAACCACTTTTCGCACTTGTGTTGGTGCAGGAAGCCACTTTTGCACTTGTATTAGTGTGGAAAACCACTTTTTGCACTTGTGATAGTGTTGAAAAACCACTTTTCGCACTTGTACTAGTGTTGAAAAACCACTTTTCACACTTGTGTTGGTGCAGGAAACCACTTTTGCCCTTGTATTACTGTGGAAAAACCACTTTTCGCACTTGTGTTAGTGTTGAAAAACCACTTTTCGCACTTGTGTTAGTGTTGAAAAACCACTTTTCGCACTTGTGTTGGTGCAGGAAACCACTTTTGCACTTGTATTAGTGTGGAAAAAACACTTTTTGCACTTGTGATAGTGTTGAAAAACCACTTTTTGCACTTGTGTTCGTGTTGAAAAACCACTTTTCGCACTTGTGTTAGTGTTGAAAAACCACTTTTCGCACTTGTGTTGGTGCAGGAAACCACTTTTGCACTTGTATTAGTGTGGAAAAAACACTTTTTGCACTTGTGATAGTGTTGAAAAACCACTTTTCGCACTTGTGTTAGTGTTGAAAAACCACTTTTCGCACTTGTGTTGGTGCAGGAAGCCACTTTTGCACCTGTATTAGTGTGGAAAAACCACTTTTCGCACTTGTGTTAGTGTTGAAAAACCACTTTTCGCACTTGTGTTAGTGTTGAAAAACCACTTTTCGCACTTGTGTTAGTGTTGAAAAACCACTTTTCGCACTTGTGTTGGTGCAGGAAACCACTTTTGCATTTGTATTAGTGTGGAAATCCACTTTTCGCACTTGTGTTAGTGTTGAAAAACCACTTTTCGCACTTGTGTTGGTGCAGGAAACCACTTTTGCACTTGTAGTAGTGTGGTAAAAACACTTTTGCACTTGTGATAGTGTTGAAAAACCACCTTTCGCACTTGTGTTAGTGTTGAAAAACCACTTTTCGCACTTGTGTTGGTGCAAGAAACCACTTTTGCACTTGTATTAGTGTGGAAAAACCACTTTTCGCACTTGTGTTAGTGTTGAAAAACCACTTTTTGCACTTGTGTTAGTGTTGAAAAACCACTTTTCGCACTTGTGTTGGTGCAGGAAACCACTTTTGCACTTGTATTAGTGTGGAAAAAACACTTTTTGCACTTGTGATAGTGTTGAAAAACCACTTTTCGCACTTGTGTTAGTGTTGAAAAACCACATTTCGCACTTGTGTTTGTGCAGGAAACCACTTTTGCACTTGTATTAGTGTGGAAAAACTACTTTTCGCACTTGTGTTAGTGTTGAAAAACCACTTTTCGCACTTGTGTTGGTGCAGGAAACCACTTTTGCACTTGTATTAGTGTGGAAAAACCACTTTTCGCACTTGTGTTAGTGTTGAAAAACCACTTTTCGCACTTGTGTTAGTGTTGAAAAACCACTTTTCGCACTTGTGTTAGTGTTGAAAAACCACTTTTCGCACTTGTGTTAGTGTTGAAAAACCACTTTTCGCACTTGTGTTGGTGCAGGAATCCACTTTTGCACTTGTATTAGTGTGGAAAACCACTTTTTGCACTTGTGATAGTGTTGAAAAACCACTTTTCGCACTTGTGCTAGTGTTGAAAAACCACTTTTCACACTTGTGTTGGTGCAGGAAACCACTTTTGCCCTTGTATTAGTGTGGAAAAACCACTTTTCGCACTTGTGTTAGTGTTGAAAAACCACTTTTCGCACTTGTGTTAGTGTTGAAAAACCACTTTTCGCACTTGTGCTAGTGTTGAAAAAACACTTTTCACACTTGCGTTGGTGCAGGAAACCACTTTTGCCCTTGTATTAGTGTGGAAAAACCACTTTTCGCACTTGTGTTAGTGTTGAAAAACCACTTTTCGCACTTGTGTTGGTGCAGGAAACCACTTTTGCACTTGTATTAGTGTGGAAAAAACACTTTTTGCACTTGTGATATTGTTGAAAAACCACTTTTCGCACTTGTGTTAGTGTTGAAAAACCACTTTTCGCACTTGTGTTGGTGCAGGAAACCACTTTTGCACTTGTATTAGTGTGAAAAACCACTTTTCGCACTTGTGTTAGTGTTGAAAAACCACTTTTCGCACTTGTGTTAGTGTTGAAAAACCACTTTTCGCACTTGTGTTAGTGTTGAAAAACCACTTTTCGCACTTGTGTTGGTGCAGGAAACCACTATTGCACTTGTATTAGTGTGGAAAAACCACTTTTCGCACTTGTGTTAGTGTTGAAAAACCACTTTTTGCACTTGTGTTGGTGCAGGAAACCACTTTTGCACTTGTATTAGTGTGGAAAAAACACTTTTGCACTTGTGATAGTGTTGAAAAACCACCTTTCCCACTTGTGTTAGTGTTGAAAAAACACTTTTCGCACTTGTGTTGGTGCAAGAAACCACTTTTGCACTTGTATTAGTGTGGAAAAAGCACTTTTCGCACTTGTGTTATTGTTGAAAAACCACTTTTCGCACTTGTGTTAGTGTTGAAAAACCACTTTTCGCACTTGTGTTGGTGCAGGAAACCACTTTTGCCCTTGTATTAGTGTGGAAAAAACACTTTTTGCACTTGTGATAGTGTTGAAAAACCACTTTTCTCACTTGTGTTGGTGCAGGAAACCACTTTTGCACTTGTATTAGTGTGGAAAAACCACTTTTCGCACTTGTGTTAGTGTTGAAAAACCACTTTTCGCACTTGTGTTGGTGTTGAAAAACCACTTTTCGCACTTGTGTTGGTGCAGGAAACCACTTTTGCACTTGTATTAGTTTGGAAAAACCACTTTTCGCACTTGTGTTAGTGTTGAAAAACCACTTTTCGCACTTGTGTTCGTGTTGAAAAACCACTTTTCGCACTTGTGTTAGTGTTGAAAAACCACTTTTCGCACTTGTGTTGGTGCAGGAAACCACTTTTGCACTTGTATTAGTGTGGAAAAAACACTTTTTGCACTTGTGATAGTGTTGAAAAACCACTTTTCGCACTTGTGTTAGTGTTGAAAAAACACTTTTCGCACTTGTGTTGGTGCAGGAAGCCACTTTTGCACTTGTATTAGTGTGGAAAAACCACTTTTCACACTTGTGTTAGTGTTGAAAAACCACTTTTCGCACTTGTGTTAGTGTTGAAAAACCACTTTTTGCACTTGTGTTAGTGTTGAAAAACCACTTTTCGCACTTGTGTTGGTGCAGGAAACCACTTTTGCACTTGTATTAGTGTGGAAAAACCACTTTTCGCACTTGTGTTAGTGTTGAAAAACCACTTTTCGCACTTGTGTTGGTGCAGGAAACCACTTTTGCACTTGTATTAGTGTGGAAAAAACACTTTTGCACTTGTGATAGTGTTGAAAAACCACCTTTTGCACTTGGGTTAGTGTTGAAAAACCACTTTTCGCACTTGTGTTGGTGCAAGAAACCACTTTTGCACTTGTATTAGTGTGGAAAAACCACTTTTCGCACTTGTGTTAGTGTTGAAAAACCACTTTTCGCACTTGTGTTAGTGTTGAAAAACCACTTTTCGCACTTGTGTGTGCAGGAAACCACTTTTGCACTTGTATTAGTGTGGCAAAAACACTTTTTGCACTTGTGATAGTGTTGAAAAACCACTTTTGGCACTTGTGTTAGTGTTGAAAAACCACTTTTCGCACTTGTGTTAGTGTTGAAAAACCAATTTTTGCACTTGTGTTGGTGCAGGAAACCACTTTTGCACTTGTATTAGTGTGGAAAAAACACTTTTTGCACTTGTGATAGTGTTGAAAAACCACTTTTTGCACTTGTGTTCGTGTTGAAAAACCACTTTTCGCACTTGTGTTAGTGTTGAAAAACCACTTTTCGCACTTGTGTTGGTGCAGGAAGCCACTTTTGCACCTGTATTAGTGTGGAAAAACCACTTTTCGCACTTGTGTTAGTGTTGAAAAACCACTTTTCGCACTTGTGTTAGTGTTGAAAAACCACTTTTCGCACTTGTGTTAGTGTTGAAAAACCACTTTTCGCACTTGTGTTGGTGCAGGAAACCACTTTTGCATTTGTATTAGTGTGGAAATCCACTTTTCGCACTTGTGTTAGTGTTGAAAAACCACTTTTCGCACTTGTGTTTGTGCAGGAAACCACTTTTGCACTTGTAGTAGTGTGGTAAAAACACTTTTGCACTTGTGATAGTGTTGAAAAACCACCTTTCGCACTTGTGTTAGTGTTGAAAAACCACTTTTCGCACTTGTGTTGGTGCAAGAAACCACTTTTGCACTTGTATTAGTGTGGAAAAACCACTTTTCGCACTTGTGTTAGTGTTGAAAAACCACTTTTTGCACTTGTGTTAGTGTTGAAAAACCACTTTTCGCACTTGTGTTGGTGCAGGAAACCACTTTTGCACTTGTATTAGTGTGGAAAAAACACTTTTTGCACTTGTGATAGTGTTGAAAAACCACTTTTCGCACTTGTGTTAGTGTTGAAAAACCACATTTCGCACTTGTGTTTGTGCAGGAAACCACTTTTGCACTTGTATTAGTGTGGAAAAACTACTTTTCGCACTTGTGTTAGTGTTGAAAAACCACTTTTCGCACTTGTGTTGGTGCAGGAAACCACTTTTGCACTTGTATTAGTGTGGAAAAACCACTTTTCGCACTTGTGTTAGTGTTGAAAAACCACTTTTCGCACTTGTGTTAGTGTTGAAAAACCACTTTTCGCACTTGTGTTAGTGTTGAAAAACCACTTTTCGCACTTGTGTTAGTGTTGAAAAACCACTTTTCGCACTTGTGTTGGTGCAGGAATCCACTTTTGCACTTGTATTAGTGTGGAAAACCACTTTTTGCACTTGTGATAGTGTTGAAAAACCACTTTTCGCACTTGTGCTAGTGTTGAAAAACCACTTTTCACACTTGTGTTGGTGCAGGAAACCACTTTTGCCCTTGTATTAGTGTGGAAAAACCACTTTTCGCACTTGTGTTAGTGTTGAAAAACCACTTTTCGCACTTGTGTTAGTGTTGAAAAACCACTTTTCGCACTTGTGCTAGTGTTGAAAAAACACTTTTCACACTTGCGTTGGTGCAGGAAACCACTTTTGCCCTTGTATTAGTGTGGAAAAACCACTTTTCGCACTTGTGTTAGTGTTGAAAAACCACTTTTCGCACTTGTGTTGGTGCAGGAAACCACTTTTGCACTTGTATTAGTGTGGAAAAAACACTTTTTGCACTTGTGATATTGTTGAAAAACCACTTTTCGCACTTGTGTTAGTGTTGAAAAACCACTTTTCGCACTTGTGTTGGTGCAGGAAACCACTTTTGCACTTGTATTAGTGTGAAAAACCACTTTTCGCACTTGTGTTAGTGTTGAAAAACCACTTTTCGCACTTGTGTTAGTGTTGAAAAACCACTTTTCGCACTTGTGTTAGTGTTGAAAAACCACTTTTCGCACTTGTGTTGGTGCAGGAAACCACTATTGCACTTGTATTAGTGTGGAAAAACCACTTTTCGCACTTGTGTTAGTGTTGAAAAACCACTTTTTGCACTTGTGTTGGTGCAGGAAACCACTTTTGCACTTGTATTAGTGTGGAAAAAACACTTTTGCACTTGTGATAGTGTTGAAAAACCACCTTTCCCACTTGTGTTAGTGTTGAAAAAACACTTTTCGCACTTGTGTTGGTGCAAGAAACCACTTTTGCACTTGTATTAGTGTGGAAAAAGCACTTTTCGCACTTGTGTTATTGTTGAAAAACCACTTTTCGCACTTGTGTTAGTGTTGAAAAACCACTTTTCGCACTTGTGTTGGTGCAGGAAACCACTTTTGCCCTTGTATTAGTGTGGAAAAAACACTTTTTGCACTTGTGATAGTGTTGAAAAACCACTTTTCTCACTTGTGTTGGTGCAGGAAACCACTTTTGCACTTGTATTAGTGTGGAAAAACCACTTTTCGCACTTGTGTTAGTGTTGAAAAACCACTTTTCGCACTTGTGTTGGTGTTGAAAAACCACTTTTCGCACTTGTGTTGGTGCAGGAAACCACTTTTGCACTTGTATTAGTTTGGAAAAACCACTTTTCGCACTTGTGTTAGTGTTGAAAAACCACTTTTCGCACTTGTGTTCGTGTTGAAAAACCACTTTTCGCACTTGTGTTAGTGTTGAAAAACCACTTTTCGCACTTGTGTTGGTGCAGGAAACCACTTTTGCACTTGTATTAGTGTGGAAAAAACACTTTTTGCACTTGTGATAGTGTTGAAAAACCACTTTTCGCACTTGTGTTAGTGTTGAAAAAACACTTTTCGCACTTGTGTTGGTGCAGGAAGCCACTTTTGCACTTGTATTAGTGTGGAAAAACCACTTTTCACACTTGTGTTAGTGTTGAAAAACCACTTTTCGCACTTGTGTTAGTGTTGAAAAACCACTTTTTGCACTTGTGTTAGTGTTGAAAAACCACTTTTCGCACTTGTGTTGGTGCAGGAAACCACTTTTGCACTTGTATTAGTGTGGAAAAACCACTTTTCGCACTTGTGTTAGTGTTGAAAAACCACTTTTCGCACTTGTGTTGGTGCAGGAAACCACTTTTGCACTTGTATTAGTGTGGAAAAAACACTTTTGCACTTGTGATAGTGTTGAAAAACCACCTTTTGCACTTGGGTTAGTGTTGAAAAACCACTTTTCGCACTTGTGTTGGTGCAAGAAACCACTTTTGCACTTGTATTAGTGTGGAAAAACCACTTTTCGCACTTGTGTTAGTGTTGAAAAACCACTTTTCGCACTTGTGTTAGTGTTGAAAAACCACTTTTCGCACTTGTGTTGGTGCAGGAAACCACTTTTGCACTTGTATTAGTGTGGCAAAAACACTTTTTGCACTTGTGATAGTGTTGAAAAACCACTTTTGGCACTTGTGTTAGTGTTGAAAAACCACTTTTCGCACTTGTGTTAGTGTTGAAAAACCAATTTTTGCATTTGTGTTGTTGCAGGAAACCACTTTTGCACTTGTATTAGTGTGGAAAAACACTTTTTGCACTTGTGATAGTGTTGAAAAACCACTTTTCGTACTTGTGTTGGTGCAGGAAACAACTTTTTCACTTGTATTAGTGTGGAAAAACCACTTTTTGCATTTGTGTGAGTGTTGAAAAACCACATTTCGCACTTGTGTTGGTGCAGGAAACCACTTTTGCACTTGTATTAGTGTGGAAAAAACCACTTTTCGCACTTGTGTTAGTGTTGAAAAACCACTTTTCGCACTTGTGTTAGTGTTGAAAAACCACTTTTCGCACTTGTGTTAGTGTTGAAAAACCACTTTTCGCACTTGTGTTGGTGCAGGAAGCCACTTTTGCACTTGTATTAGTGTGGAAAACCACTTTTTGCACTTGTGATAGTGTTGAAAAACCACTTTTCGCACTTGTGCTAGTGTTGAAAAACCACTTTTCACACTTGTGTTGGTGCAGGAAACCACTTTTGCCCTTGTATTAGTGTGGAAAAACCACTTTTCGCACTTGTGTTAGTGTTGAAAAACCACTTTTCGCACATGTGTTAGTGTTGAAAAACCACTTTTCGCACTTGTGTTGGTGCAGGAAACCACTTTTGCACTTGTATTAGTGTGGAAAAAACACTTTTTGCACTTGTGATAGTGTTGAAAAACCACTTTTCGCACTTGTGTTAGTGTTGAAAAACCACTTTTCGCACTTGTATTGGTGCAGGAAACCACTTTTGCACTTGTATTAGTGTGGAAAAACCACTTTTCGCACTTGTGTTAGTGTTGAAAAACCACTTTTCGCACTTGTGTTAGTGTTGAAAAACCACTTTTCGCACTTGTGTTAGTGTTGAAAAACCACTTTTCGCACTTGTGTTGGTGCAGGAAACCACTTTTGCACTTGTATTAGTGTGGAAAAAACACTTTTTGCACTTGTGATAGTGTTGAAAAACCACTTTTCGCACTTGTGTTAGTGTTGAAAAACCACTTTTCGCACTTGTGTTGGTGCAGGAAACCACTTTTGCACTTGTATTAGTGTGGAAAAACAACTTTTTGCACTTGTGTTAGTGTTGAAAAACCACTTTTCGCACTTGTGTTAGTGTTGAAAAACCACTTTTCGCACTTATGTTAGTGTTGAAAAACCACTTTTCGCACTTGTGTTGGTGCAGGCAACCACTTTTGCACTTGTATTAGTGTGGAAAAACCACTTTTTGCACTTGTGTTAGTGTTGAAAAACCACTTTTCGCACTTGTGTTGGTGCAGGAAACCACTTTTGCACTTGTATTGGTGTGGAAAAAACACTTTTGCACTTGTGATAGTGTTGAAAAACCACCTTTCGCACTTGTGTTAGTGTTGAAAAACCACTTTTCGCAATTGTGTTGGTGCAAGAAACCACTTTTGCACTTGTATTAGTGTGGAAAAACCACTTTTCGCACTTGTGTTAGTGTTGAAAAACCACTTTTCGCACTTGTGTTAGTGTTGAAAAACCACTTTTCGCACTTGTGTTGGTGCAGGAAACCACTTTTGCCCTTGTATTAGTGTGGAAAAAACACTTTTTGCACTTGTGATAGTGTTGAAAAACCACTTTTCGCACTTGTGTTAGTGTTGAAAAACCACTTTTCTCACTTGTGTTGGTGCAGTAAACCACTTTTGCACTTGTATTAGTGTGGAAAAAACACTTTTGCACTTGTGATAGTGTTGAAAAACCACCTTTCGCACTTGTGTTAGTGTTGAAAAACCACTTTTCGCACTTGTGTTGGTGCAAGAAACCACTTTTGCACTTGTATTAGTGTGGAAAAACCACTTTTCGCACTTGTGTTATTGTTGAAAAACCACTTTTTGCACTTGTGTTAGTGTTGAAAAACCACTTTTCGCACTTGTGTTGGTGCAGGAAACCACTTTTGCACTTGTATTAGTGTGGAAAAACCACTTTTCGCACTTGTGTTAGTGTTGAAAAACCACTTTTCGCACTTGTGTTAGTGTTGAAAAACCACTTTTCGCACTTGTGCTAGTGTTGAAAAAACACTTTTCACACTTGCGTTGGTGCAGGAAACCACTTTTGCCCTTGTATTAGTGTGGAAAAACCACTTTTCGCACTTGTGTTAGTGTTGAAAAACCACTTTTCGCACTTGTGTTGGTGCAGGAAACCACTTTTGCACTTGTATTAGTGTGGAAAAAACACTTTTTGCACTTGTGATAGTGTTGAAAAACCACTTTTCGCACTTGTGTTAGGGTTGAAAAACCACTTTTCGCACTTGTGTTGGTGCAGGAAACCACTTTTGCACTTGTATTAGTGTGGAAAAAACCACTTTTCGCACTTGTGTTAGTGTTGAAAAACCACTTTTCGCACTTGTGTTAGTGTTGAAAAACCACTTTTCGCACTTGTGTTGGTGCAGGAAACCACTTTTGCACTTGTATTAGTGTGGAAAAAACACTTTTTGCACTTGTGATATTGTTGAAAAACCACTTTTCGCACTTGTGTTAGTGTTGAAAAACCACTTTTCGCACTTGTGTTGGTGCAGGAAACCACTTTTGCACTTGTATTAGTGTGAAAAACCACTTTTCGCACTTGTGTTAGTGTTGAAAAACCACTTTTCGCACTTGTGTTAGTGTTGAAAAACCACTTTTCGCACTTGTGTTAGTGTTGAAAAACCACTTTTCGCACTTGTGTTGGTGCAGGAAACCACTATTGCACTTGTATTAGTGTGGAAAAACCACTTTTCGCACTTGTGTTAGTGTTGAAAAACCACTTTTTGCACTTGTGTTGGTGCAGGAAACCACTTTTGCACTTGTATTAGTGTGGAAAAAACACTTTTGCACTTGTGATAGTGTTGAAAAACCACCTTTCCCACTTGTGTTAGTGTTGAAAAAACACTTTTCGCACTTGTGTTGGTGCAAGAAACCACTTTTGCACTTGTATTAGTGTGGAAAAAGCACTTTTCGCACTTGTGTTATTGTTGAAAAACCACTTTTCGCACTTGTGTTAGTGTTGAAAAACCACTTTTCGCACTTGTGTTGGTGCAGGAAACCACTTTTGCCCTTGTATTAGTGTGGAAAAAACACTTTTTGCACTTGTGATAGTGTTGAAAAACCACTTTTCTCACTTGTGTTGGTGCAGGAAACCACTTTTGCACTTGTATTAGTGTGGAAAAACCACTTTTCGCACTTGTGTTAGTGTTGAAAAACCACTTTTCGCACTTGTGTTGGTGTTGAAAAACCACTTTTCGCACTTGTGTTGGTGCAGGAAACCACTTTTGCACTTGTATTAGTTTGGAAAAACCACTTTTCGCACTTGTGTTAGTGTTGAAAAACCACTTTTCGCACTTGTGTTCGTGTTGAAAAACCACTTTTCGCACTTGTGTTAGTGTTGAAAAACCACTTTTCGCACTTGTGTTGGTGCAGGAAACCACTTTTGCACTTGTATTAGTGTGGAAAAAACACTTTTTGCACTTGTGATAGTGTTGAAAAACCACTTTTCGCACTTGTGTTAGTGTTGAAAAAACACTTTTCGCACTTGTGTTGGTGCAGGAAGCCACTTTTGCACTTGTATTAGTGTGGAAAAACCACTTTTCACACTTGTGTTAGTGTTGAAAAACCACTTTTCGCACTTGTGTTAGTGTTGAAAAACCACTTTTTGCACTTGTGTTAGTGTTGAAAAACCACTTTTCGCACTTGTGTTGGTGCAGGAAACCACTTTTGCACTTGTATTAGTGTGGAAAAACCACTTTTCGCACTTGTGTTAGTGTTGAAAAACCACTTTTCGCACTTGTGTTGGTGCAGGAAACCACTTTTGCACTTGTATTAGTGTGGAAAAAACACTTTTGCACTTGTGATAGTGTTGAAAAACCACCTTTTGCACTTGGGTTAGTGTTGAAAAACCACTTTTCGCACTTGTGTTGGTGCAAGAAACCACTTTTGCACTTGTATTAGTGTGGAAAAACCACTTTTCGCACTTGTGTTAGTGTTGAAAAACCACTTTTCGCACTTGTGTTAGTGTTGAAAAACCACTTTTCGCACTTGTGTTGGTGCAGGAAACCACTTTTGCACTTGTATTAGTGTGGCAAAAACACTTTTTGCACTTGTGATAGTGTTGAAAAACCACTTTTGGCACTTGTGTTAGTGTTGAAAAACCACTTTTCGCACTTGTGTTAGTGTTGAAAAACCAATTTTTGCACTTGTGTTGGTGCAGGAAACCACTTTTGCACTTGTATTAGTGTGGAAAAAACACTTTTTGCACTTGTGATAGTGTTGAAAAACCACTTTTTGCACTTGTGTTCGTGTTGAAAAACCACTTTTCGCACTTGTGTTAGTGTTGAAAAACCACTTTTCGCACTTGTGTTGGTGCAGGAAACCACTTTTGCACTTGTATTAGTGTGGAAAAAACACTTTTTGCACTTGTGATAGTGTTGAAAAACCACTTTTCGCACTTGTGTTAGTGTTGAAAAACCACTTTTCGCACTTGTGTTGGTGCAGGAAGCCACTTTTGCACCTGTATTAGTGTGGAAAAACCACTTTTCGCACTTGTGTTAGTGTTGAAAAACCACTTTTCGCACTTGTGTTAGTGTTGAAAAACCACTTTTCGCACTTGTGTTAGTGTTGAAAAACCACTTTTCGCACTTGTGTTGGTGCAGGAAACCACTTTTGCATTTGTATTAGTGTGGAAATCCACTTTTCGCACTTGTGTTAGTGTTGAAAAACCACTTTTCGCACTTGTGTTGGTGCAGGAAACCACTTTTGCACTTGTAGTAGTGTGGTAAAAACACTTTTGCACTTGTGATAGTGTTGAAAAACCACCTTTCGCACTTGTGTTAGTGTTGAAAAACCACTTTTCGCACTTGTGTTGGTGCAAGAAACCACTTTTGCACTTGTATTAGTGTGGAAAAACCACTTTTCGCACTTGTGTTAGTGTTGAAAAACCACTTTTTGCACTTGTGTTAGTGTTGAAAAACCACTTTTCGCACTTGTGTTGGTGCAGGAAACCACTTTTGCACTTGTATTAGTGTGGAAAAAACACTTTTTGCACTTGTGATAGTGTTGAAAAACCACTTTTCGCACTTGTGTTAGTGTTGAAAAACCACATTTCGCACTTGTGTTTGTGCAGGAAACCACTTTTGCACTTGTATTAGTGTGGAAAAACTACTTTTCGCACTTGTGTTAGTGTTGAAAAACCACTTTTCGCACTTGTGTTGGTGCAGGAAACCACTTTTGCACTTGTATTAGTGTGGAAAAACCACTTTTCGCACTTGTGTTAGTGTTGAAAAACCACTTTTCGCACTTGTGTTAGTGTTGAAAAACCACTTTTCGCACTTGTGTTAGTGTTGAAAAACCACATTTCGCACTTGTGTTAGTGTTGAAAAACCACTTTTCGCACTTGTGTTGGTGCAGGAATCCACTTTTGCACTTGTATTAGTGTGGAAAACCACTTTTTGCACTTGTGATAGTGTTGAAAAACCACTTTTCGCACTTGTGCTAGTGTTGAAAAACCACTTTTCACACTTGTGTTGGTGCAGGAAACCACTTTTGCCCTTGTATTAGTGTGGAAAAACCACTTTTCGCACTTGTGTTAGTGTTGAAAAACCACTTTTCGCACTTGTGTTAGTGTTGAAAAACCACTTTTCGCACTTGTGCTAGTGTTGAAAAAACACTTTTCACACTTGCGTTGGTGCAGGAAACCACTTTTGCCCTTGTATTAGTGTGGAAAAACCACTTTTCGCACTTGTGTTAGTGTTGAAAAACCACTTTTCGCACTTGTGTTGGTGCAGGAAACCACTTTTGCACTTGTATTAGTGTGGAAAAAACACTTTTTGCACTTGTGATATTGTTGAAAAACCACTTTTCGCACTTGTGTTAGTGTTGAAAAACCACTTTTCGCACTTGTGTTGGTGCAGGAAACCACTTTTGCACTTGTATTAGTGTGAAAAACCACTTTTCGCACTTGTGTTAGTGTTGAAAAACCACTTTTCGCACTTGTGTTAGTGTTGAAAAACCACTTTTCGCACTTGTGTTAGTGTTGAAAAACCACTTTTCGCACTTGTGTTGGTGCAGGAAACCACTATTGCACTTGTATTAGTGTGGAAAAACCACTTTTCGCACTTGTGTTAGTGTTGAAAAACCACTTTTTGCACTTGTGTTGGTGCAGGAAACCACTTTTGCACTTGTATTAGTGTGGAAAAAACACTTTTGCACTTGTGATAGTGTTGAAAAACCACCTTTCCCACTTGTGTTAGTGTTGAAAAAACACTTTTCGCACTTGTGTTGGTGCAAGAAACCACTTTTGCACTTGTATTAGTGTGGAAAAAGCACTTTTCGCACTTGTGTTATTGTTGAAAAACCACTTTTCGCACTTGTGTTAGTGTTGAAAAACCACTTTTCGCACTTGTGTTGGTGCAGGAAACCACTTTTGCCCTTGTATTAGTGTGGAAAAAACACTTTTTGCACTTGTGATAGTGTTGAAAAACCACTTTTCTCACTTGTGTTGGTGCAGGAAACCACTTTTGCACTTGTATTAGTGTGGAAAAACCACTTTTCGCACTTGTGTTAGTGTTGAAAAACCACTTTTCGCACTTGTGTTGGTGTTGAAAAACCACTTTTCGCACTTGTGTTGGTGCAGGAAACCACTTTTGCACTTGTATTAGTTTGGAAAAACCACTTTTCGCACTTGTGTTAGTGTTGAAAAACCACTTTTCGCACTTGTGTTCGTGTTGAAAAACCACTTTTCGCACTTGTGTTAGTGTTGAAAAACCACTTTTCGCACTTGTGTTGGTGCAGGAAACCACTTTTGCACTTGTATTAGTGTGGAAAAAACACTTTTTGCACTTGTGATAGTGTTGAAAAACCACTTTTCGCACTTGTGTTAGTGTTGAAAAAACACTTTTCGCACTTGTGTTGGTGCAGGAAGCCACTTTTGCACTTGTATTAGTGTGGAAAAACCACTTTTCACACTTGTGTTAGTGTTGAAAAACCACTTTTCGCACTTGTGTTAGTGTTGAAAAACCACTTTTTGCACTTGTGTTAGTGTTGAAAAACCGATTTTCGCACTTGTGTTGGTGCAGGAAACCACTTTTGCACTTGTATTAGTGTGGAAAAACCACTTTTCGCACTTGTGTTAGTGTTGAAAAACCACTTTTCGCACTTGTGTTGGTGCAGGAAACCACTTTTGCACTTGTATTAGTGTGGAAAAAACACTTTTGCACTTGTGATAGTGTTGAAAAACCACCTTTTGCACTTGGGTTAGTGTTGAAAAACCACTTTTCGCACTTGTGTTGGTGCAAGAAACCACTTTTGCACTTGTATTAGTGTGGAAAAACCACTTTTCGCACTTGTGTTAGTGTTGAAAAACCACTTTTCGCACTTGTGTTAGTGTTGAAAAACCACTTTTCGCACTTGTGTTGGTGCAGGAAACCACTTTTGCACTTGTATTAGTGTGGCAAAAACACTTTTTGCACTTGTGATAGTGTTGAAAAACCACTTTTGGCACTTGTGTTAGTGTTGAAAAACCACTTTTCGCACTTGTGTTAGTGTTGAAAAACCAATTTTTGCACTTGTGTTGGTGCAAGAAACCACTTTTGCACTTGTATTAGTGTGGAAAAAGCACTTTTCGCACTTGTGTTATTGTTGAAAAACCACTTTTCGCACTTGTGTTAGTGTTGAAAAACCACTTTTCGCACTTGTGTTGGTGCAGGAAACCACTTTTGCCCTTGTATTAGTGTGGAAAAAACACTTTTTGCACTTGTGATAGTGTTGAAAAACCACTTTTCTCACTTGTGTTGGTGCAGGAAACCACTTTTGCACTTGTATTAGTGTGGAAAAACCACTTTTCGCACTTGTGTTAGTGTTGAAAAACCACTTTTCGCACTTGTGTTGGTGTTGAAAAACCACTTTTCGCACTTGTGTTGGTGCAGGAAACCACTTTTGCACTTGTATTAGTTTGGAAAAACCACTTTTCGCACTTGTGTTAGTGTTGAAAAACCACTTTTCGCACTTGTGTTCGTGTTGAAAAACCACTTTTCGCACTTGTGTTAGTGTTGAAAAACCACTTTTCGCACTTGTGTTGGTGCAGGAAACCACTTTTGCACTTGTATTAGTGTGGAAAAAACACTTTTTGCACTTGTGATAGTGTTGAAAAACCACTTTTCGCACTTGTGTTAGTGTTGAAAAAACACTTTTCGCACTTGTGTTGGTGCAGGAAGCCACTTTTGCACTTGTATTAGTGTGGAAAAACCACTTTTCACACTTGTGTTAGTGTTGAAAAACCACTTTTCGCACTTGTGTTAGTGTTGAAAAACCACTTTTTGCACTTGTGTTAGTGTTGAAAAACCACTTTTCGCACTTGTGTTGGTGCAGGAAACCACTTTTGCACTTGTATTAGTGTGGAAAAACCACTTTTCGCACTTGTGTTAGTGTTGAAAAACCACTTTTCGCACTTGTGTTGGTGCAGGAAACCACTTTTGCACTTGTATTAGTGTGGAAAAAACACTTTTGCACTTGTGATAGTGTTGAAAAACCACCTTTTGCACTTGGGTTACTGTTGAAAAACCACTTTTCGCACTTGTGTTGGTGCAAGAAACCACTTTTGCACTTGTATTAGTGTGGAAAAACCACTTTTCGCACTTGTGTTAGTGTTGAAAAACCACTTTTCGCACTTGTGTTAGTGTTGAAAAACCACTTTTCGCACTTGTGTTGGTGCAGGAAACCACTTTTGCACTTGTATTAGTGTGGCAAAAACACTTTTTGCACTTGTGATAGTGTTGAAAAACCACTTTTGGCACTTGTGTTAGTGTTGAAAAACCACTTTTCGCACTTGTGTTAGTGTTGAAAAACCAATTTTTGCATTTGTGTTGTTGCAGGAAACCACTTTTGCACTTGTATTAGTGTGGAAAAACACTTTTTGCACTTGTGATAGTGTTGAAAAACCACTTTTCGTACTTGTGTTGGTGCAGGAAACAACTTTTTCACTTGTATTAGTGTGGAAAAACCACTTTTTGCATTTGTGTGAGTGTTGAAAAACCACATTTCGCACTTGTGTTGGTGCAGGAAACCACTTTTGCACTTGTATTAGTGTGGAAAAAA
This sequence comes from Myxine glutinosa, assembly GCF_964187855.1. NCBI lineage: Eukaryota > Metazoa > Chordata > Myxini > Myxiniformes > Myxinidae > Myxine > Myxine glutinosa. The sequence continues at coordinate 25,321 of NW_027619328.1, forward strand.
CCACTTTTCGCACTTGTGTTAGTGTTGAAAAACCACTTTTCGCACTTGTGTTAGTGTTGAAAAACCACTTTTCGCACTTGTGTTGGTGCAGGAAACCACTTTTGCCCTTGTATTAGTGTGGAAAAAACACTTTTTGCACTTGTGATAGTGTTGAAAAACCACTTTTCTCACTTGTGTTGGTGCAGGAAACCACTTTTGCACTTGTATTAGTGTGGAAAAACCACTTTTCGCACTTGTGTTAGTGTTGAAAAACCACTTTTCGCACTTGTGTTGGTGTTGAAAAACCACTTTTCGCACTTGTGTTGGTGCAGGAAACCACTTTTGCACTTGTATTAGTTTGGAAAAACCACTTTTCGCACTTGTGTTAGTGTTGAAAAACCACTTTTCGCACTTGTGTTCGTGTTGAAAAACCACTTTTCGCACTTGTGTTAGTGTTGAAAAACCACTTTTCGCACTTGTGTTGGTGCAGGAAACCACTTTTGCACTTGTATTAGTGTGGAAAAAACACTTTTTGCACTTGTGATAGTGTTGAAAAACCACTTTTCGCACTTGTGTTAGTGTTGAAAAAACACTTTTCGCACTTGTGTTGGTGCAGGAAGCCACTTTTGCACTTGTATTAGTGTGGAAAAACCACTTTTCACACTTGTGTTAGTGTTGAAAAACCACTTTTCGCACTTGTGTTAGTGTTGAAAAACCACTTTTTGCACTTGTGTTAGTGTTGAAAAACCACTTTTCGCACTTGTGTTGGTGCAGGAAACCACTTTTGCACTTGTATTAGTGTGGAAAAACCACTTTTCGCACTTGTGTTAGTGTTGAAAAACCACTTTTCGCACTTGTGTTGGTGCAGGAAACCACTTTTGCACTTGTATTAGTGTGGAAAAAACACTTTTGCACTTGTGATAGTGTTGAAAAACCACCTTTTGCACTTGGGTTAGTGTTGAAAAACCACTTTTCGCACTTGTGTTGGTGCAAGAAACCACTTTTGCACTTGTATTAGTGTGGAAAAACCACTTTTCGCACTTGTGTTAGTGTTGAAAAACCACTTTTCGCACTTGTGTTAGTGTTGAAAAACCACTTTTCGCACTTGTGTTGGTGCAGGAAACCACTTTTGCACTTGTATTAGTGTGGCAAAAACACTTTTTGCACTTGTGATAGTGTTGAAAAACCACTTTTGGCACTTGTGTTAGTGTTGAAAAACCACTTTTCGCACTTGTGTTAGTGTTGAAAAACCAATTTTTGCATTTGTGTTGTTGCAGGAAACCACTTTTGCACTTGTATTAGTGTGGAAAAACACTTTTTGCACTTGTGATAGTGTTGAAAAACCACTTTTCGTACTTGTGTTGGTGCAGGAAACAACTTTTTCACTTGTATTAGTGTGGAAAAACCACTTTTTGCATTTGTGTGAGTGTTGAAAAACCACATTTCGCACTTGTGTTGGTGCAGGAAACCACTTTTGCACTTGTATTAGTGTGGAAAAAACCACTTTTCGCACTTGTGTTAGTGTTGAAAAACCACTTTTCGCACTTGTGTTAGTGTTGAAAAACCACTTTTCGCACTTGTGTTAGTGTTGAAAAACCACTTTTCGCACTTGTGTTGGTGCAGGAAGCCACTTTTGCACTTGTATTAGTGTGGAAAACCACTTTTTGCACTTGTGATAGTGTTGAAAAACCACTTTTCGCACTTGTGCTAGTGTTGAAAAACCACTTTTCACACTTGTGTTGGTGCAGGAAACCACTTTTGCCCTTGTATTAGTGTGGAAAAACCACTTTTCGCACTTGTGTTAGTGTTGAAAAACCACTTTTCGCACATGTGTTAGTGTTGAAAAACCACTTTTCGCACTTGTGTTGGTGCAGGAAACCACTTTTGCACTTGTATTAGTGTGGAAAAAACACTTTTTGCACTTGTGATAGTGTTGAAAAACCACTTTTCGCACTTGTGTTAGTGTTGAAAAACCACTTTTCGCACTTGTATTGGTGCAGGAAACCACTTTTGCACTTGTATTAGTGTGGAAAAACCACTTTTCGCACTTGTGTTAGTGTTGAAAAACCACTTTTCGCACTTGTGTTAGTGTTGAAAAACCACTTTTCGCACTTGTGTTAGTGTTGAAAAACCACTTTTCGCACTTGTGTTGGTGCAGGAAACCACTTTTGCACTTGTATTAGTGTGGAAAAAACACTTTTTGCACTTGTGATAGTGTTGAAAAACCACTTTTCGCACTTGTGTTAGTGTTGAAAAACCACTTTTCGCACTTGTGTTGGTGCAGGAAACCACTTTTGCACTTGTATTAGTGTGGAAAAACAACTTTTTGCACTTGTGTTAGTGTTGAAAAACCACTTTTCGCACTTGTGTTAGTGTTGAAAAACCACTTTTCGCACTTATGTTAGTGTTGAAAAACCACTTTTCGCACTTGTGTTGGTGCAGGCAACCACTTTTGCACTTGTATTAGTGTGGAAAAACCACTTTTTGCACTTGTGTTAGTGTTGAAAAACCACTTTTCGCACTTGTGTTGGTGCAGGAAACCACATTTGCACTTGTATTGGTGTGGAAAAAACACTTTTGCACTTGTGATAGTGTTGAAAAACCACCTTTCGCACTTGTGTTAGTGTTGAAAAACCACTTTTCGCAATTGTGTTGGTGCAAGAAACCACTTTTGCACTTGTATTAGTGTGGAAAAACCACTTTTCGCACTTGTGTTAGTGTTGAAAAACCACTTTTCGCACTTGTGTTAGTGTTGAAAAACCACTTTTCGCACTTGTGTTGGTGCAGGAAACCACTTTTGCCCTTGTATTAGTGTGGAAAAAACACTTTTTGCACTTGTGATAGTGTTGAAAAACCACTTTTCGCACTTGTGTTAGTGTTGAAAAACCACTTTTCTCACTTGTGTTGGTGCAGTAAACCACTTTTGCACTTGTATTAGTGTGGAAAAAACACTTTTGCACTTGTGATAGTGTTGAAAAACCACCTTTCGCACTTGTGTTAGTGTTGAAAAACCACTTTTCGCACTTGTGTTGGTGCAAGAAACCACTTTTGCACTTGTATTAGTGTGGAAAAACCACTTTTCGCACTTGTGTTATTGTTGAAAAACCACTTTTTGCACTTGTGTTAGTGTTGAAAAACCACTTTTCGCACTTGTGTTGGTGCAGGAAACCACTTTTGCACTTGTATTAGTGTGGAAAAACCACTTTTCGCACTTGTGTTAGTGTTGAAAAACCACTTTTCGCACTTGTGTTAGTGTTGAAAAACCACTTTTCGCACTTGTGCTAGTGTTGAAAAAACACTTTTCACACTTGCGTTGGTGCAGGAAACCACTTTTGCCCTTGTATTAGTGTGGAAAAACCACTTTTCGCACTTGTGTTAGTGTTGAAAAACCACTTTTCGCACTTGTGTTGGTGCAGGAAACCACTTTTGCACTTGTATTAGTGTGGAAAAAACACTTTCTGCACTTGTGATAGTGTTGAAAAACCACTTTTCGCACTTGTGTTAGGGTTGAAAAACCACTTTTCGCACTTGTGTTGGTGCAGGAAACCACTTTTGCACTTGTATTAGTGTGGAAAAAACCACTTTTCGCACTTGTGTTAGTGTTGAAAAACCACTTTTCGCACTTGTGTTGGTGCAGGAAACCACTTTTGCACTTGTATTGGTGTGGAAAAAACACTTTTGCACTTGTGATAGTGTTGAAAAACCACCTTTCGCACTTGTGTTAGTGTTGAAAAACCACTTTTCGCAATTGTGTTGGTGCAAGAAACCACTTTTGCACTTGTATTAGTGTGGAAAAACCACTTTTCGCACTTGTGTTAGTGTTGAAAAACCACTTTTCGCACTTGTGTTAGTGTTGAAAAACCACTTTTCGCACTTGTGTTGGTGCAGGAAACCACTTTTGCCCTTGTATTAGTGTGGAAAAAACACTTTTTGCACTTGTGATAGTGTTGAAAAACCACTTTTCGCACTTGTGTTAGTGTTGAAAAACCACTTTTCTCACTTGTGTTGGTGCAGTAAACCACTTTTGCACTTGTATTAGTGTGGAAAAAACACTTTTGCACTTGTGATAGTGTTGAAAAACCACCTTTCGCACTTGTGTTAGTGTTGAAAAACCACTTTTCGCACTTGTGTTGGTGCAAGAAACCACTTTTGCACTTGTATTAGTGTGGAAAAACCACTTTTCGCACTTGTGTTATTGTTGAAAAACCACTTTTTGCACTTGTGTTAGTGTTGAAAAACCACTTTTCGCACTTGTGTTGGTGCAGGAAACCACTTTTGCACTTGTATTAGTGTGGAAAAACCACTTTTCGCACTTGTGTTAGTGTTGAAAAACCACTTTTCGCACTTGTGTTAGTGTTGAAAAACCACTTTTCGCACTTGTGCTAGTGTTGAAAAAACACTTTTCACACTTGCGTTGGTGCAGGAAACCACTTTTGCCCTTGTATTAGTGTGGAAAAACCACTTTTCGCACTTGTGTTAGTGTTGAAAAACCACTTTTCGCACTTGTGTTGGTGCAGGAAACCACTTTTGCACTTGTATTAGTGTGGAAAAAACACTTTTTGCACTTGTGATAGTGTTGAAAAACCACTTTTCGCACTTGTGTTAGGGTTGAAAAACCACTTTTCGCACTTGTGTTGGTGCAGGAAACCACTTTTGCACTTGTATTAGTGTGGAAAAAACCACTTTTCGCACTTGTGTTAGTGTTGAAAAACCACTTTTCGCACTTGTGTTCATGTTGAAAAACCACTTTTCGCACTTGTGTTAGCGTTGAAAAACCACTTTTCGCACTTGTGTTGGTGCAGGAAACCACTTTTGCACTTGTATTAGTGTGGCAAAAACACTTTTTGCACTTGTGATAGTGTTGAAAAACCACTTTTGGCACTTGTGTTAGTGTTGAAAAACCACTTTTCGCACTTGTGTTGGTGCAGGAAGCCACTTTTGCACTTGTATTAGTGTGGAAAAACCACTTTTCGCACTTGTATTAGTGTTGAAAAACCACTTTTCGCACTTGTGTTGGTGCAGGAAACCACTTTTGCACTTGTATTAGTGTGGAAAAACCACTTTTCGCACTTGTGTTAGTGTTGAAAAACCACTTTTCGCACTTGTGTTAGTGTTGAAAAACCACTTTTCGCACTTGTGTTGGTGCAGGAATCCACTTTTGCACTTGTATTAGTGTGGAAAACCACTTTTTGCACTTGTGATAGTGTTGAAAAACCACTTTTCGCACTTGTGCTAGTGTTGAAAAACCACTTTTCACACTTATGTTGGTGCAGGAAACCACTTTTGCCCTTGTATTAGTGTGGAAAAATCACTTTTCGCACTTGTGTTAGTGTTGAAAAACCACTTTTCGCACTTGTGTTAGTGCTGAAAAACCACTTTTCGCACTTGTGCTAGTGTTGAAAAAACACTTTTCACACTTGCGTTGGTGCAGGAAACCACTTTTGCCCTTGTATTAGTGTGGAAAAACCACTTTTCGCACTTGTGTTAGTGTTGAAAAACCACTTTTCGCACTTGTGTTGGTGCAGGAAACCACTTTTGCACTTGTATTAGTGTGGAAAAAACACTTTTTGCACTTGTGATAGTGTTGAAAAACCACTTTTCGCACTTGTGTTAGGGTTGAAAAACCACTTTTCGCACTTGTGTTGGTGCAGGAAACCACTTTTGCACTTGTATTAGTGTGGAAAACCACTTTTAGCACTTGTGTTAGTGTTGAAAAACCACTTTTCGCACTTGTGTTAGTGTTGAAAAACCACTTTTCGCACTTGTGTTAGTGTTGAAAAACCACTTTTCGCACTTGTGTTGGTGCAGGAAACCACTTTTGCACTTGTATTAGTGTGGAAAAACCACTTTTCGCACTTGTATTAGTGTTGAAAAACCACTTTTCGCACTTGTGTTTGTGCAGGAAACCACTTTTGCACTTGTATTAGTGTGGAAAAAACACTTTTGCACTTGTGATAGTGTTGAAAAACCACCTTTCGCACTTGTGTTAGTGTTGAAAAACCACTTTTCGCACTTGTGTTGGTGCAAGAAACCACTTTTGCACTTGTATTAGTGTGGAAAAAGCACTTTTCGCACTTGTGTTATTGTTGAAAAACCACTTTTCGCACTTGTGTTAGTGTTGAAAAACCACTTTTCGCACTTGTGTTGGTGCAGGAAACCACTTTTGCCCTTGTATTAGTGTGGAAAAAACACTTTTTGCACTTGTGATAGTGTTGAAAAACCACTTTTCGCACTTGTGTTAGTGTTGAAAAACCACTTTTCTCACTTGTGTTGGTGCAAGAAACCACTTTTGCACTTGTATTAGTGTGGAAAAACCACTTTTCGCACTTGTGTTAGTGTTGAAAAACCACTTTTCGCACTCGTGTTGGTGTTGAAAAACCACTTTTCGCACTTGTGTTGGTGCAGGAAACCACTTTTGCACTTGTATTAGTGTGGAAAAACCACTTTTCGCACTTGTGTTAGTGTTGAAAAACCACTTTTCGCACTTGTGTTCGTGTTGAAAAACCACTTTTCGCACTTGTGTTAGTGTTGAAAAACCACTTTTCGCACTTGTGTTGGTGCAGGAAACCACTTTTGCACTTGTATTAGTGTGGAAAAAACACTTTTTGCACTTGTGATAGTGTTGAAAAACCACTTTTCGCACTTGTGTTAGTGTTGAAAAACCACTTTTCGCACTTGTGTTGGTGCAGGAAGCCACTTTTGCACTTGTATTAGTGTGGAAAAACCACTTTTCACACTTGTGTTATTGTTGAAAAACCACTTTTCGCACTTGTGTTAGTGTTGAAAAACCACTTTTCGCACTTGTGTTAGTGTTGAAAAACCACTTTTCGCACTTGTGTTGGTGCAGGAAACCACTTTTGCACTTGTATTAGTGTGGAAAAACCACTTTTCGCACTTGTGTTAGTGTTGAAAAACCACTTTTCGCACTTGTGTTGGTGCAGGAAACCACTTTTGCACTTGTATTAGTGTGGAAAAAACACTTTTGCACTTGTGATAGTGTTGAAAAACCACTTTTCGCACTTGTGTTGGTGCAAGAAACCCCTTTTGCACTTGTATTAGTGTGGAAAAACCACTTTTCGCACTTGTGTTAATGTTGAAAAACCACTTTTCGCACTTGTGTTAGTGTTGAAGAACCACTTTTCGCACTTGTGTTGGTGCAGGAAACCACTTTTGCACTTGTATTAGTGTGGCAAAAACACTTTTTGCACTTGTGATAGTGTTGAAAAACCACTTTTGGCACTTGTGTTAGTGTTGAAAAACCACTTTTTGCACTTGTGTTAGTGTTGAAAAACCAATTTTTGCATTTGTGTTGTTGCAGGAAACCACTTTTACACTTGTATTAGTGTGGAAAAACACTTTTTGCACTTGTGATAGTGTTGAAAAACCACTTTTCGCACTTGTGTTAGTGTTGAAAAACCACTTTTCACACTTGTGTTGGTGCAGGAAACCACTTTTTCACTTGTATTAGTGTGGAAAAAACCACTTTTTGCACTTGTGTTAGTGTTGAAAAACCACATTTCGCACTTGTGTTGGTGCAGGAAACCACTTTTGCACTTGTATTAGTGTGGAAAAAACCACTTTTCACACTTGTGTTAGTGTTGAAAAACCACTTTTCGCACTTGTGTTAGTGTTGAAAAACCACTTTTCGCACTTGTGTTAGTGTTGAAAAACCACTTTTCGCACTTGTGTTGGTGCAGGAATACACTTTTGCACTTGTATTAGTGTGGAAAACCACTTTTTGCACTTGTGATAGTGTTGAAAAACCACTTTTCGCACTTGTGCTAGTGTTGAAAAACCACTTTTCACACTTGTGTTGGTGCAGGAAACCACTTTTGCCCTTGTATTAGTGTGGAAAAACCACTTTTCGCACTTGTGTTAGTGTTGAAAAACCACTTTTCGCACTTGTGTTAGTGTTGAAAAACCACGTTTCGCACTTGTGTTGGTGCAGGAAACCACTTTTGCACTTGTATTAGTGTGGAAAAAACACTTTTTGCACTTGTGATAGTGTTGAAAAACCACTCTTCGCACTTGTGTTAGTGTTGAAAAACCACTTTTCGCACTTGTGTTGGTGCAGGAAACCACTTTTGCACTTGTATTAGTGTGGAAAAACCACTTTTCGCACTTGTGTTAGTGTTGAAAAACCACTTTTCGCACTTGTGTTAGTGTTGAAAAACCACTTTTCGCACTTGTGTTAGTGTTGAAAAACCACTTTTCGCACTTGTGTTGGTGCAGGAAACCACTTTTGCACTTGTATTACTGTGGAAAAAACACTTTTTGCACTTGTGATAGTGTTGAAAAACCACTTTTCGCACTTGTGTTAGTGTTGAAAAACCACTTTTCGCACTTGTGTTGGTGCAGGAAACCACTTTTGCACTTGTATTAGTGTGGAAAAACAACTTTTTGCACTTGTGTTAGTGTTGAAAAACCACTTTTCACACTTGTGTTAGTGTTGAAAAACCACTTTTCGCACTTGTGTTGGTGCAGGAAACCACTTTTGCACTTGTATTAGTGTGGAAAAACCACTTTTCGGACTTGTGTTAGTGTTGAAAAACCACTTTTCGCACTTGTGTTAGTGTTGAAAAACCACGTTTCGCACTTGTGTTGGTGCAGGAAACCACTTTTGCACTTGTATTAGTGTGGAAAAAACACTTTTTGCACTTGTGATAGTGTTGAAAAACCACTCTTCGCACTTGTGTTAGTGTTGAAAAACCACTTTTCGCACTTGTGTTGGTGCAGGAAACCACTTTTGCACTTGTATTAGTGTGGAAAAACCACTTTTCGCACTTGTGTTAGTGTTGAAAAACCACTTTTCGCACTTGTGTTAGTGTTGAAAAACCACTTTTCGCACTTGTGTTAGTGTTGAAAAACCACTTTTCGCACTTGTGTTGGTGCAGGAAACCACTTTTGCACTTGTATTACTGTGGAAAAAACACTTTTTGCACTTGTGATAGTGTTGAAAAACCACTTTTCGCACTTGTGTTAGTGTTGAAAAACCACTTTTCGCACTTGTGTTGGTGCAGGAAACCACTTTTGCCCTTGTATTAGTGTGGAAAAAACACTTTTTGCACTTGTGATAGTGTTGAAAAACCACTCTTCGCACTTGTGTTAGTGTTGAAAAACCACTTTTCGCACTTGTGTTGGTGCAGGAAACCACTTTTGCACTTGTATTAGTGTGGAAAAACCACTTTTCCCACTTGTGTTAGTGTTGAAAAACCACTTTTCGCACTTGTGTTAGTGTTGAAAAACCACTTTTCGCACTTGTGTTAGTGTTGAAAAACCACTTTTCGCACTTGTGTTGGTGCAGGAAACCACTTTTGCACTTGTATTACTGTGGAAAAAACACTTTTTGCACTTGTGATAGTGTTGAAAAACCACTTTTCGCACTTGTGTTAGTGTTGAAAAACCACTTTTCGCACTTGTGTTGGTGCAGGAAACCACTTTTGCACTTGTATTAGTGTGGAAAAACAACTTTTTGCACTTGTGTTAGTGTTGAAAAACCACTTTTCGCACTTGTGTTAGTGTTGAAAAACCACTTTTCGCACTTGTGTTGGTGCAGGAAACCACTTTTGCACTTGTATTAGTGTGGAAAAACCACTTTTCACACTTGTGTTAGTGTTGAAAAACCACTTTTTGCACTTGTGTTAGTGTTGAAAAACCACTTTTCGCACTTGTGTTGGTGCAGGAAACCACTTTTGCACTTGTATTGGTGTGGAAAAAACACTTTTGCACTTGTGATAGTGTTGAAAAACCACCTTTCGCACTTGTGCTAGTGTTGAAAAACCACTTTTCGCACTTGTGTTGGTGCAAGAAACCACTTTTGCACTTGTATTAGTGTGGAAAAACCACTTTTCGCACTTGTGTTAGTGTTGAAAAACCACTTTTCGCACTTGTGTTAGTGTTGAAAAACCACTTTTCGCACTTGTGTTGGTGCAGGAAACCACTTTTGCCCTTGTATTAGTGTGGAAAAAACACTTTTTGCACTTGTGATAGTGTTGAAAAACCACTTTTCGCACTTGTGTTAGTGTTGAAAAACCACTTTTCTCACTTGTGTTGGTGCAGTAAACCACTTTTGCACTTGTATTAGTGTGGAAAAAACACTTTTGCACTTGTGATAGTGTTGAAAAACCACCTTTCGCACTTATGTTAGTGTTGAAAAACCACTTTTCGCACTTGTGTTTGTGTTGAAAAACCACTTTTCGCACTTGTGTTAGTGTTGAAAAACCACTTTTCGCACTTGTGTTGGTGCAGGAAACCACTTTTGCCCTTGTATTAGTGTGGAAAAACCACTTTTCGCACTTGTGTTAGTGTTGAAAAACCACTTTTCGCACTTGTGTTAGTGTTGAAAAACCACTTTTCGCACTTGTGCTAGTGTTGAAAAACCACTTTTCACACTTGCGTTGGTGCAGGAAACCACTTTTGCCCTTGTATTAGTGTGGAAAAACCACTTTTTGCACTTGTGTTAGTGTTGAAAAACCACTTTTCGCACTTGTGTTTGTGCAGGAAACAACTTTTGCACTTGTATTAGTGTGGAAAAAACACTTTTTACACTTGTGATAGTGTTGAAAAACCACTTTTCGCACTTGTGTTAGTGTTGAAAAACCACTTTTCGCACTTGTGTTGGTGCAGGAAACCACTTTTGCACTTGTATTAGTGTGGAAAACCACTTTTCGCACTTGTGTTAGTGTTGAAAAACCACTTTTCGCACTTGTGTTAGTGTTGAAAAACCACTTTTCGCACTTGTGTTAGTGTTGAAAAACCACTTTTCGCACTTGTGTTGGTGCAGGAAACCACTTTTGCACTTGTATTAGTGTGGAAAAACCACTTTTCGCACTTGTGTTAGTGTTGAAAAACCACTTTTCGCACTTGTGTTGGTGCAGGAAACCACTTTTGCACTTGTATTAGTGTGGAAAAAACACTTTTGCACTTGTGATAGTGTTGAAAAACCACCTTTCGCACTTGTGTTAGTGTTGAAAAACCACATTTCGCACTTGTGTTGGTGCAAGAAACCACTTTTGCACTTGTATTAGTGTGGAAAAAGCACTTTTCGCACTTGTGTTATTGTTGAAAAACCACTTTTCGCACTTGTGTTAGTGTTGAAAAACCACTTTTCGCACTTGTGTTGGTGCAGGAAACCACATTTGCACTTGTATTAGTGTGGAAAAAACACTTTTTGCACTTGTGAGAGTGTTGAAAAACCACTTTTCGCACTTGTGTTAGTGTTGAAAAAACACTTTTCGCACTTGTGTTGGTGCAGGAAACCACTTTTGCACTTGTATTAGTGTGGAAAAACCACTTTTTGCACTTGTGTTAGTGTTGAAAAACCACTTTTCGCACTTGTATTAGTGTTGAAAAACCACTTTTCGCACTTGTGTTGGTGCAGGAAACCACTTTTGCACTTGTATTAGTGTGGAAAAAACACTTTTGCACTTGTGATAGTGTTGAAAAACCACCTTTCGCACTTGTGTTAGTGTTGAAAAACCACTTTTTGCACTTGTGTTGGTGCAAGAAACCACTTTTGCAATTGTATTAGTGTGGAAAAAACACTTTTTGCACTTGTGATAGTGTTGAAAAACCACTTTTCGCACTTGTGTTGGTGCAGGAAACCACTTTTGCCCTTGTATTAGTGTGGAAAAACCACTTTTTGCACTTGTGTTAGTGTTGAAAAACCACTTTTCGCACTTGTGTCTGTGCAGGAAACAACTTTTGCACTTGTATTAGTGTGGAAAAAACACTTTTTGCACTTGTGATAGTGTTGAAAAACCACTTTTCGCACTTGTGTTAGTGTTGAAAAAAAACCACTTTTCGCACTTGTGTTGGTGCAGGAAACCACTTTTGCACTTGTATTAGTGTGGAAAACCACTTTTCGCACTTGTGTTAGTGTTGAAAAACCACTTTTCGCACTTGTGTTAGTGTTGAAAAACCACTTTTCGCACTTGTGTTAGTGTTGAAAAACCACTTTTCGCACTTGTGTTGGTGCAGGAAACCACTTTTGCACTTGTATTAGTGTGGAAAAACCACTTTTCGCACTTGTGTTAGTGTTGAAAAACCACTTTTCGCACTTGTGTTGGTGCAGGAAACCACTTTTGCACTTGTATTAGTGTGGAAAAAACACTTTTGCACTTGTGATAGTGTTGAAAAACCACCTTTCGCACTTGAGTTAGTGTTGAAAAACCACTTTTCGCACTTGTGTTAGTGTTGAAAAACCACTTTTCGCACTTGTGTTGGTGCAGGAAACCACTTTTGCACTTGTATTAGTGTGGAAAAACCACTTTTCGCACTTGTGTTAGTGTTGAAAAACCACTTTTCGCACTTGTGTTGGTGCAGGAAACCACTTTTGCACTTGTATTAGTGTGGAAAAAACACTTTTGCACTTGTGTTAGTGTTGAAAAACCACTTTTCGCACTTGTGTTAGTGTTGAAAAACCACTTTTCGCACTTGTGTTAGTGTTGAAAAACCACTTTTCGCACTTGTGTTGGTGCAGGAAACCACTTTTGCACTTGTATTAGTGTGGAAAAACCACTTTTCGCACTTGTGTTAGTGTTGAAAAACCACTTTTCGCACTTGTGTTGGTGCAGGAAACCACTTTAGCACTTGTATTAGTGTGGAAAAACCACTTTTCGCACTTGTATTAGTGTTGAAAAACCACTTTTCGCACTTGTGTTAGTGTTGAAAAACCACTTTTCGCACTTGTGTTAGTGTTGAAAAACCACTTTTCGCACTTGTGTTGGTGCAGGAAACCACTTTTGCACTTGTATTACTGTGGAAAAAACACTTTTTGCACTTGTGATAGTGTTGAAAAACCACTTTTCGCACTTGTGTTAGTGTTGAAAAACCACTTTTCGCACTTGTGTTGGTGCAGGAAACCACTTTTGCACTTGTATTAGTGTGGAAAAACAACTTTTTGCACTTGTGTTAGTGTTGAAAAACCACTTTTCACACTTGTGTTAGTGTTGAAAAACCACTTTTCGCACTTGTGTTGGTGCAGGAAACCACTTTTGCACTTGTATTAGTGTGGAAAAACCACTTTTCGCACTTGTGTTAGTGTTGAAAAACCACTTTTCGCACTTGTGTTAGTGTTGAAAAACCACGTTTCGCACTTGTGTTGGTGCAGGAAACCACTTTTGCACTTGTATTAGTGTGGAAAAAACACTTTTTGCACTTGTGATAGTGTTGAAAAACCACTCTTCGCACTTGTGTTAGTGTTGAAAAACCACTTTTCGCACTTGTGTTGGTGCAGGAAACCACTTTTGCACTTGTATTAGTGTGGAAAAACCACTTTTCGCACTTGTGTTAGTGTTGAAAAACCACTTTTCGCACTTGTGTTAGTGTTGAAAAACCACTTTTCGCACTTGTGTTAGTGTTGAAAAACCACTTTTCGCACTTGTGTTGGTGCAGGAAACCACTTTTGCACTTGTATTACTGTGGAAAAAACACTTTTTGCACTTGTGATAGTGTTGAAAAACCACTTTTCGCACTTGTGTTAGTGTTGAAAAACCACTTTTCGCACTTGTGTTGGTGCAGGAAACCACTTTTGCCCTTGTATTAGTGTGGAAAAAACACTTTTTGCACTTGTGATAGTGTTGAAAAACCACTCTTCGCACTTGTGTTAGTGTTGAAAAACCACTTTTCGCACTTGTGTTGGTGCAGGAAACCACTTTTGCACTTGTATTAGTGTGGAAAAACCACTTTTCGCACTTGTGTTAGTGTTGAAAAACCACTTTTCGCACTTGTGTTAGTGTTGAAAAACCACTTTTCGCACTTGTGTTAGTGTTGAAAAACCACTTTTCGCACTTGTGTTGGTGCAGGAAACCACTTTTGCACTTGTATTACTGTGGAAAAAACACTTTTTGCACTTGTGATAGTATTGAAAAACCACTTTTCGCACTTGTGTTAGTGTTGAAAAACCACTTTTCGCACTTGTGTTGGTGCAGGAAACCACTTTTGCACTTGTATTAGTGTGGAAAAACAACTTTTTGCACTTGTGTTAGTGTTGAAAAAACACTTTTCGCACTTGTGTTGGTGCAAGAAACCACTTTTGCACTTGTATTAGTGTGGAAAAAGCACTTTTCGCACTTGTGTTATTGTTGAAAAACCACTTTTCGCACTTGTGTTAGTGTTGAAAAACCACTTTTCGCACTTGTGTTGGTGCAGGAAACCACTTTTGCCCTTGTATTAGTGTGGAAAAAACACTTTTTGCACTTGTGATAGTGTTGAAAAACCACTTTTCTCACTTGTGTTGGTGCAGGAAACCACTTTTGCACTTGTATTAGTGTGGAAAAACCACTTTTCGCACTTGTGTTAGTGTTGAAAAACCACTTTTCGCACTTGTGTTGGTGTTGAAAAACCACTTTTCGCACTTGTGTTGGTGCAGGAAACCACTTTTGCACTTGTATTAGTTTGGAAAAACCACTTTTCGCACTTGTGTTAGTGTTGAAAAACCACTTTTCGCACTTGTGTTCGTGTTGAAAAACCACTTTTCGCACTTGTGTTAGTGTTGAAAAACCACTTTTCGCACTTGTGTTGGTGCAGGAAACCACTTTTGCACTTGTATTAGTGTGGAAAAAACACTTTTTGCACTTGTGATAGTGTTGAAAAACCACTTTTCGCACTTGTGTTAGTGTTGAAAAAACACTTTTCGCACTTGTGTTGGTGCAGGAAGCCACTTTTGCACTTGTATTAGTGTGGAAAAACCACTTTTCACACTTGTGTTAGTGTTGAAAAACCACTTTTCGCACTTGTGTTAGTGTTGAAAAACCACTTTTTGCACTTGTGTTAGTGTTGAAAAACCACTTTTCGCACTTGTGTTGGTGCAGGAAACCACTTTTGCACTTGTATTAGTGTGGAAAAACCACTTTTCGCACTTGTGTTAGTGTTGAAAAACCACTTTTCGCACTTGTGTTGGTGCAGGAAACCACTTTTGCACTTGTATTAGTGTGGAAAAAACACTTTTGCACTTGTGATAGTGTTGAAAAACCACCTTTTGCACTTGGGTTAGTGTTGAAAAACCACTTTTCGCACTTGTGTTGGTGCAAGAAACCACTTTTGCACTTGTATTAGTGTGGAAAAACCACTTTTCGCACTTGTGTTAGTGTTGAAAAACCACTTTTCGCACTTGTGTTAGTGTTGAAAAACCACTTTTCGCACTTGTGTTGGTGCAGGAAACCACTTTTGCACTTGTATTAGTGTGGCAAAAACACTTTTTGCACTTGTGATAGTGTTGAAAAACCACTTTTGGCACTTGTGTTAGTGTTGAAAAACCACTTTTCGCACTTGTGTTAGTGTTGAAAAACCAATTTTTGCACTTGTGTTGGTGCAGGAAACCACTTTTGCACTTGTATTAGTGTGGAAAAAACACTTTTTGCACTTGTGATAGTGTTGAAAAACCACTTTTTGCACTTGTGTTCGTGTTGAAAAACCACTTTTCGCACTTGTGTTAGTGTTGAAAAACCACTTTTCGCACTTGTGTTGGTGCAGGAAACCACTTTTGCACTTGTATTAGTGTGGAAAAAACACTTTTTGCACTTGTGATAGTGTTGAAAAACCACTTTTCGCACTTGTGTTAGTGTTGAAAAACCACTTTTCGCACTTGTGTTGGTGCAGGAAGCCACTTTTGCACCTGTATTAGTGTGGAAAAACCACTTTTCGCACTTGTGTTAGTGTTGAAAAACCACTTTTCGCACTTGTGTTAGTGTTGAAAAACCACTTTTCGCACTTGTGTTAGTGTTGAAAAACCACTTTTCGCACTTGTGTTGGTGCAGGAAACCACTTTTGCATTTGTATTAGTGTGGAAATCCACTTTTCGCACTTGTGTTAGTGTTGAAAAACCACTTTTCGCACTTGTGTTGGTGCAGGAAACCACTTTTGCACTTGTAGTAGTGTGGTAAAAACACTTTTGCACTTGTGATAGTGTTGAAAAACCACCTTTCGCACTTGTGTTAGTGTTGAAAAACCACTTTTCGCACTTGTGTTGGTGCAAGAAACCACTTTTGCACTTGTATTAGTGTGGAAAAACCACTTTTCGCACTTGTGTTAGTGTTGAAAAACCACTTTTTGCACTTGTGTTAGTGTTGAAAAACCACTTTTCGCACTTGTGTTGGTGCAGGAAACCACTTTTGCACTTGTATTAGTGTGGAAAAAACACTTTTTGCACTTGTGATAGTGTTGAAAAACCACTTTTCGCACTTGTGTTAGTGTTGAAAAACCACATTTCGCACTTGTGTTTGTGCAGGAAACCACTTTTGCACTTGTATTAGTGTGGAAAAACTACTTTTCGCACTTGTGTTAGTGTTGAAAAACCACTTTTCGCACTTGTGTTGGTGCAGGAAACCACTTTTGCACTTGTATTAGTGTGGAAAAACCACTTTTCGCACTTGTGTTAGTGTTGAAAAACCACTTTTCGCACTTGTGTTAGTGTTGAAAAACCACTTTTCGCACTTGTGTTAGTGTTGAAAAACCACATTTCGCACTTGTGTTAGTGTTGAAAAACCACTTTTCGCACTTGTGTTGGTGCAGGAATCCACTTTTGCACTTGTATTAGTGTGGAAAACCACTTTTTGCACTTGTGATAGTGTTGAAAAACCACTTTTCGCACTTGTGCTAGTGTTGAAAAACCACTTTTCACACTTGTGTTGGTGCAGGAAACCACTTTTGCCCTTGTATTAGTGTGGAAAAACCACTTTTCGCACTTGTGTTAGTGTTGAAAAACCACTTTTCGCACTTGTGTTAGTGTTGAAAAACCACTTTTCGCACTTGTGCTAGTGTTGAAAAAACACTTTTCACACTTGCGTTGGTGCAGGAAACCACTTTTGCCCTTGTATTAGTGTGGAAAAACCACTTTTCGCACTTGTGTTAGTGTTGAAAAACCACTTTTCGCACTTGTGTTGGTGCAGGAAACCACTTTTGCACTTGTATTAGTGTGGAAAAAACACTTTTTGCACTTGTGATATTGTTGAAAAACCACTTTTCGCACTTGTGTTAGTGTTGAAAAACCACTTTTCGCACTTGTGTTGGTGCAGGAAACCACTTTTGCACTTGTATTAGTGTGAAAAACCACTTTTCGCACTTGTGTTAGTGTTGAAAAACCACTTTTCGCACTTGTGTTAGTGTTGAAAAACCACTTTTCGCACTTGTGTTAGTGTTGAAAAACCACTTTTCGCACTTGTGTTGGTGCAGGAAACCACTATTGCACTTGTATTAGTGTGGAAAAACCACTTTTCGCACTTGTGTTAGTGTTGAAAAACCACTTTTTGCACTTGTGTTGGTGCAGGAAACCACTTTTGCACTTGTATTAGTGTGGAAAAAACACTTTTGCACTTGTGATAGTGTTGAAAAACCACCTTTCCCACTTGTGTTAGTGTTGAAAAAACACTTTTCGCACTTGTGTTGGTGCAAGAAACCACTTTTGCACTTGTATTAGTGTGGAAAAAGCACTTTTCGCACTTGTGTTATTGTTGAAAAACCACTTTTCGCACTTGTGTTAGTGTTGAAAAACCACTTTTCGCACTTGTGTTGGTGCAGGAAACCACTTTTGCCCTTGTATTAGTGTGGAAAAAACACTTTTTGCACTTGTGATAGTGTTGAAAAACCACTTTTCTCACTTGTGTTGGTGCAGGAAACCACTTTTGCACTTGTATTAGTGTGGAAAAACCACTTTTCGCACTTGTGTTAGTGTTGAAAAACCACTTTTCGCACTTGTGTTGGTGTTGAAAAACCACTTTTCGCACTTGTGTTGGTGCAGGAAACCACTTTTGCACTTGTATTAGTTTGGAAAAACCACTTTTCGCACTTGTGTTAGTGTTGAAAAACCACTTTTCGCACTTGTGTTCGTGTTGAAAAACCACTTTTCGCACTTGTGTTAGTGTTGAAAAACCACTTTTCGCACTTGTGTTGGTGCAGGAAACCACTTTTGCACTTGTATTAGTGTGGAAAAAACACTTTTTGCACTTGTGATAGTGTTGAAAAACCACTTTTCGCACTTGTGTTAGTGTTGAAAAAACACTTTTCGCACTTGTGTTGGTGCAGGAAGCCACTTTTGCACTTGTATTAGTGTGGAAAAACCACTTTTCACACTTGTGTTAGTGTTGAAAAACCACTTTTCGCACTTGTGTTAGTGTTGAAAAACCACTTTTTGCACTTGTGTTAGTGTTGAAAAACCGATTTTCGCACTTGTGTTGGTGCAGGAAACCACTTTTGCACTTGTATTAGTGTGGAAAAACCACTTTTCGCACTTGTGTTAGTGTTGAAAAACCACTTTTCGCACTTGTGTTGGTGCAGGAAACCACTTTTGCACTTGTATTAGTGTGGAAAAAACACTTTTGCACTTGTGATAGTGTTGAAAAACCACCTTTTGCACTTGGGTTAGTGTTGAAAAACCACTTTTCGCACTTGTGTTGGTGCAAGAAACCACTTTTGCACTTGTATTAGTGTGGAAAAACCACTTTTCGCACTTGTGTTAGTGTTGAAAAACCACTTTTCGCACTTGTGTTAGTGTTGAAAAACCACTTTTCGCACTTGTGTTGGTGCAGGAAACCACTTTTGCACTTGTATTAGTGTGGCAAAAACACTTTTTGCACTTGTGATAGTGTTGAAAAACCACTTTTGGCACTTGTGTTAGTGTTGAAAAACCACTTTTCGCACTTGTGTTAGTGTTGAAAAACCAATTTTTGCACTTGTGTTGGTGCAAGAAACCACTTTTGCACTTGTATTAGTGTGGAAAAAGCACTTTTCGCACTTGTGTTATTGTTGAAAAACCACTTTTCGCACTTGTGTTAGTGTTGAAAAACCACTTTTCGCACTTGTGTTGGTGCAGGAAACCACTTTTGCCCTTGTATTAGTGTGGAAAAAACACTTTTTGCACTTGTGATAGTGTTGAAAAACCACTTTTCTCACTTGTGTTGGTGCAGGAAACCACTTTTGCACTTGTATTAGTGTGGAAAAACCACTTTTCGCACTTGTGTTAGTGTTGAAAAACCACTTTTCGCACTTGTGTTGGTGTTGAAAAACCACTTTTCGCACTTGTGTTGGTGCAGGAAACCACTTTTGCACTTGTATTAGTTTGGAAAAACCACTTTTCGCACTTGTGTTAGTGTTGAAAAACCACTTTTCGCACTTGTGTTCGTGTTGAAAAACCACTTTTCGCACTTGTGTTAGTGTTGAAAAACCACTTTTCGCACTTGTGTTGGTGCAGGAAACCACTTTTGCACTTGTATTAGTGTGGAAAAAACACTTTTTGCACTTGTGATAGTGTTGAAAAACCACTTTTCGCACTTGTGTTAGTGTTGAAAAAACACTTTTCGCACTTGTGTTGGTGCAGGAAGCCACTTTTGCACTTGTATTAGTGTGGAAAAACCACTTTTCACACTTGTGTTAGTGTTGAAAAACCACTTTTCGCACTTGTGTTAGTGTTGAAAAACCACTTTTTGCACTTGTGTTAGTGTTGAAAAACCACTTTTCGCACTTGTGTTGGTGCAGGAAACCACTTTTGCACTTGTATTAGTGTGGAAAAACCACTTTTCGCACTTGTGTTAGTGTTGAAAAACCACTTTTCGCACTTGTGTTGGTGCAGGAAACCACTTTTGCACTTGTATTAGTGTGGAAAAAACACTTTTGCACTTGTGATAGTGTTGAAAAACCACCTTTTGCACTTGGGTTACTGTTGAAAAACCACTTTTCGCACTTGTGTTGGTGCAAGAAACCACTTTTGCACTTGTATTAGTGTGGAAAAACCACTTTTCGCACTTGTGTTAGTGTTGAAAAACCACTTTTCGCACTTGTGTTAGTGTTGAAAAACCACTTTTCGCACTTGTGTTGGTGCAGGAAACCACTTTTGCACTTGTATTAGTGTGGCAAAAACACTTTTTGCACTTGTGATAGTGTTGAAAAACCACTTTTGGCACTTGTGTTAGTGTTGAAAAACCACTTTTCGCACTTGTGTTAGTGTTGAAAAACCAATTTTTGCATTTGTGTTGTTGCAGGAAACCACTTTTGCACTTGTATTAGTGTGGAAAAACACTTTTTGCACTTGTGATAGTGTTGAAAAACCACTTTTCGTACTTGTGTTGGTGCAGGAAACAACTTTTTCACTTGTATTAGTGTGGAAAAACCACTTTTTGCATTTGTGTGAGTGTTGAAAAACCACATTTCGCACTTGTGTTGGTGCAGGAAACCACTTTTGCACTTGTATTAGTGTGGAAAAAACCACTTTTCGCACTTGTGTTAGTGTTGAAAAACCACTTTTCGCACTTGTGTTAGTGTTGAAAAACCACTTTTCGCACTTGTGTTGGTGCAGGAAACCACTTTTGCCCTTGTATTAGTGTGGAAAAAACACTTTTTGCACTTGTGATAGTGTTGAAAAACCACTTTTCTCACTTGTGTTGGTGCAGGAAACCACTTTTGCACTTGTATTAGTGTGGAAAAACCACTTTTCGCACTTGTGTTAGTGTTGAAAAACCACTTTTC
>NW_027619329.1:0-45747 GCF_964187855.1 Myxine glutinosa
AACAACCACTTTTCGCACTTGTGTTAGTGTTGAAAAACCACTTTTCGCACTTGTGTTAGTGTTGAAAAACCACTTTTCGCACTTGTGTTGGTGCAGGAAACCACTTTTGCACTTGTATTAGTGTGGAAAAACACTTTTTGCACTTATGATAGTGTTGAAAAACCACTTTTCGCACTTGTGTTAGTGTTGAAAAACCAATTTTCGCACTTGTGTTGGTGCAGGAAACCACTTTTGCACTTGTATTAGTGTGGAAAAACCACTTTTCGCACTTGTGTTAATGTTGAAAAACCACTTTTCGCACTTGTGTTAGTGTTTAAAAACCACTTTTCGCACTTGTGTTAGTGTTGAAAAACCACTTTTCGCACTTGTGTTGGTGCAGGAAACCACTTTTGCACTTGTATTAGTGTGGACAAAACACTTTTTGCACTTGTGATGGTGTTGAAAAACCACTTTTCGCACTTGTGTTAGTGTTGAAAAACCACTTTTCGCACTTGTGTTGGTGCAGGAAACCACTTTTGCACTTGTATTAGTGTGGAAAAACCACTTTTCGCACTTGTGTTAGTGTTGAAAAACCACTTTTCGCACTTGTGTTAGTGTTGAAAAACCACTTTTCACACTTGTGTTAGTGTTGAAAAACCACTTTTCACACTTGTGTTGGTGCAGGAAACCACTTTTGCACTTGTATTAGTGTGGAAAAAACACTTTTTGCACTTGTGATAGTGTTGAAAAACCACTTTTCGCACTTGTGTTAGAGTTGAAAAACCACTTTTCGTACTTGTGTTGGTGCAGGAAACCACTTTTGCACTTGTATTAGTGTGGAAAAACCACTTTTCGCACTTGTGTTAGTGTTGAAAAACCACTTTTCGCACTTGTGTTCGTGTTGAAAAACCACTTTTTGCCCTTGTGTTAGTGTTGAAAAACCACTTTTCGCCCTTGTGTTAGTGTTGAAAAACCACTTTTCGCACTTGTGTTAGTGTTGAAAAACCACTTTTCGCACTTGTGTTAGTGTTGAAAAACCACTTTTCGCACTTGTGTTGGTGCAGGAAACCACTTTTGCACTTGTATTAGTGTGGAAAAACCACTTTTCGCACTTGTGTTAGTGTTGAAAAACCACTTTTCGCACTTGTGTTAGTGTTGAAAAACCACTTTTCGCACTTGTGTTGGTGCAGGAAACCACTTTTGCACTTGTATTAGTGTGGAAAAAACACTTTTCGCACTTGTGTTAGTGTTGAAAAACCACTTTTCGCACTTGTGTTAGTGTTGAAAAACCACTTTTCGCACTTGTGTTGGTGCAGGAAACCACTTTTGCACTTGTATTAGTGTGGAAAAAACACTTTTTGCACTTGTGATAGTGTTGAAAAACCACTTTTCGCACTTGTGTTAGTGTTGAAAAACCACTTTTCGCACTTGTGTTGGTGCAGGAAACCACTTTTGCACTTGTATTAGTGTGGAAAAACCACTTTTCGCACTGTGTTAGTGTTGAAAAACCACTTTTCGCACTTGTGTTAGTGTTGAAAAACCACTTTTCGCACTTGTGTTGGTGCAGGAAACCACTTTTGCACTTGTATTAGTGTGGAAAAAACACTTTTTGCACTTGTGATAGTGTTGAAAAACCACTTTTCGCACTTGTGTTAGTGTTGAAAAACCACTTTTCGCACTTGTGTTGGTGCAGGAAACCACTTTTGCACTTGTATTAGTGTGGAACAACCACTTTTCGCACTTGTGTTAGTGTTGAAAAACCACTTTTCGCACTTGTGTTAGTGTTGAAAAACCACTTTTCGCACTTGTGTTGGTGCAGGAAACCACTTTTGCACTTGTATTAGTGTGGAAAAACACTTTTTGCACTTATGATAGTGTTGAAAAACCACTTTTCGCACTTGTGTTAGTGTTGAAAAACCAATTTTCGCACTTGTGTTGGTGCAGGAAACCACTTTTGCACTTGTATTAGTGTGGAAAAACCACTTTTCGCACTTGTGTTAATGTTGAAAAACCACTTTTCGCACTTGTGTTAGTGTTTAAAAACCACTTTTCGCACTTGTGTTAGTGTTGAAAAACCACTTTTCGCACTTGTGTTGGTGCAGGAAACCACTTTTGCACTTGTATTAGTGTGGACAAAACACTTTTTGCACTTGTGATGGTGTTGAAAAACCACTTTTCGCACTTGTGTTAGTGTTGAAAAACCACTTTTCGCACTTGTGTTGGTGCAGGAAACCACTTTTGCACTTGTATTAGTGTGGAAAAACCACTTTTCGCACTTGTGTTAGTGTTGAAAAACCACTTTTCGCACTTGTGTTAGTGTTGAAAAACCACTTTTCGCACTTGTGTTAGTGTTGAAAAACCACTTTTCACACTTGTGTTGGTGCAGGAAACCACTTTTGCACTTGTATTAGTGTGGAAAAAACACTTTTTGCACTTGTGATAGTGTTGAAAAACCACTTTTCGCACTTGTGTTAGAGTTGAAAAACCACTTTTCGTACTTGTGTTGGTGCAGGAAACCACTTTTGCACTTGTATTAGTGTGGAAAAACAACTTTTCGCACTTGTGTTAGTGTTGAAAAACCACTTTTCGCACTTGTGTTAGTGTTGAAAAACCACTTTTCGCCCTTGTGTTAGTGTTGAAAAACCACTTTTCGCCCTTGTGTTAGTGTTGAAAAACCACTTTTCGCACTTGTGTTAGTGTTGAAAAACCACTTTTCGCACTTGTGTTAGTGTTGAAAAACCACTTTTCGCACTTGTGTTGGTGCAGGAAACCACTTTTGCACTTGTATTAGTGTGGAAAAACCACTTTTCGCACTTGTGTTAGTGTTGAAAAACCACTTTTCGCACTTGTGTTAGTGTTGAAAAACCACTTTTCGCACTTGTGTTGGTGCAGGAAACCACTTTTGCACTTGTATTAGTGTGGAAAAAACACTTTTCGCACTTGTGTTAGTGTTGAAAAACCACTTTTCGCACTTGTGTTAGTGTTGAAAAACCACTTTTCGCACTTGTGTTGGTGCAGGAAACCACTTTTGCACTTGTATTAGTGTGGAAAAAACACTTTTTGCACTTGTGATAGTGTTGAAAAACCACTTTTCGCACTTGTGTTAGTGTTGAAAAACCACTTTTCGCACTTGTGTTGGTGCAGGAAACCACTTTTGCACTTGTATTAGTGTGGAAAAACCACTTTTCGCACTGTGTTAGTGTTGAAAAACCACTTTTCGCACTTGTGTTAGTGTTGAAAAACCACTTTTCGCACTTGTGTTGGTGCAGGAAACCACTTTTGCACTTGTATTAGTGTGGAAAAAACACTTTTTGCACTTTTTGCACAAAAACACAAAACACTTTTCGCACTTGTGTTAGTGTTGAAAAACCACTTTTCGCACTTGTGTTAGTGTTGAAAAACCACTTTTCGCACTTGTGTTGGTGCAGGAAACCACTTTTGCACTTGTATTAGTGTGGACAAAACACTTTTTGCACTTGTGATAGTGTTGAAAAACCACTTTTCGCACTAGTGTTAGTGTTGAAAAACCACTTTTCGCACTTGTGTTGGTGCAGGAAACCACTTTTGCACTTGTATTAGTGTGGAAAAACCACTTTTCGCACTTGTGTTAGTGTTGAAAAACCACTTTTCGCACTTGTGTTAGTGTTGAAAAACCACATTTCACACTTGTGTTGGTGCAGGAAACCACTTTTGCACTTGTATTAGTGTGGAAAAAACACTTTTTGCACTTGTGATAGTGTTGAAAAACCACTTTTCGCACTTGTGTTAGTGTTGAAAAACCACTTTTCGTACTTGTGTTGGTGCAGGAAACCACTTTTGCACTTGTATTAGTGTGGAACAACCACTTTTCGCACTTGTGTTAGTGTTGAAAAACCACTTTTCGCACTTGTGTTAGTGTTGAAAAACCACTTTTCGCACTTGTGTTGGTGCAGGAAACCACTTTTGCACTTGTATTAGTGTGGAAAAACCACTTTTCGCACTTGTGTTAGTGTTGAAAAACCACTTTTCGCACTTGTGTTCGTGTTGAAAAACCACTTTTTGCCCTTGTGTTAGTGTTGAAAAACCACTTTTCGCCCTTGTGTTAGTGTTGAAAAACCACTTTTCGCACTTGTGTTAGTGTTGAAAAACCACTTTTCGCACTTGTGTTAGTGTTGAAAAACCACTTTTCGCACTTGTGTTGGTGCAGGAAACCACTTTTGCACTTGTATTAGTGTGGAAAAACCACTTTTCGCACTTGTGTTAGTGTTGAAAAACCACTTTTCGCACTTGTGTTCGTGTTGAAAAACCACTTTTTGCCCTTGTGTTAGTGTTGAAAAACCACTTTTCGCCCTTGTGTTAGTGTTGAAAAACCACTTTTCGCACTTGTGTTAGTGTTGAAAAACCACTTTTCGCACTTGTGTTAGTGTTGAAAAACCACTTTTCGCACTTGTGTTGGTGCAGGAAACCACTTTTGCACTTGTATTAGTGTGGAAAAACCACTTTTCGCACTTGTGTTAGTGTTGAAAAACCACTTTTCGCACTTGTGTTAGTGTTGAAAAACCACTTTTCGCACTTGTGTTGGTGCAGGAAACCACTTTTGCACTTGTATTAGTGTGGAAAAAACACTTTTCGCACTTGTGTTAGTGTTGAAAAACCACTTTTCGCACTTGTGTTAGTGTTGAAAAACCACTTTTCGCACTTGTGTTGGTGCAGGAAACCACTTTTGCACTTGTATTAGTGTGGAAAAAACACTTTTTGCACTTGTGATAGTGTTGAAAAACCACTTTTCGCACTTGTGTTAGTGTTGAAAAACCACTTTTCGCACTTGTGTTGGTGCAGGAAACCACTTTTGCACTTGTATTAGTGTGGAAAAACCACTTTTCGCACTGTGTTAGTGTTGAAAAACCACTTTTCGCACTTGTGTTAGTGTTGAAAAACCACTTTTCGCACTTGTGTTGGTGCAGGAAACCACTTTTGCACTTGTATTAGTGTGGAAAAAACACTTTTTGCACTTGTGATAGTGTTGAAAAACCACTTTTCGCACTTGTGTTAGTGTTGAAAAACCACTTTTCGCACTTGTGTTGGTGCAGGAAACCACTTTTGCACTTGTATTAGTGTGGAACAACCACTTTTCGCACTTGTGTTAGTGTTGAAAAACCACTTTTCGCACTTGTGTTAGTGTTGAAAAACCACTTTTCGCACTTGTGTTGGTGCAGGAAACCACTTTTGCACTTGTATTAGTGTGGAAAAACACTTTTTGCACTTATGATAGTGTTGAAAAACCACTTTTCGCACTTGTGTTAGTGTTGAAAAACCAATTTTCGCACTTGTGTTGGTGCAGGAAACCACTTTTGCACTTGTATTAGTGTGGAAAAACCACTTTTCGCACTTGTGTTAATGTTGAAAAACCACTTTTCGCACTTGTGTTAGTGTTTAAAAACCACTTTTCGCACTTGTGTTAGTGTTGAAAAACCACTTTTCGCACTTGTGTTGGTGCAGGAAACCACTTTGCACTTGTATTAGTGTGGACAAAACACTTTTTGCACTTGTGATGGTGTTGAAAAACCACTTTTCGCACTTGTGTTAGTGTTGAAAAACCACTTTTCGCACTTGTGTTGGTGCAGGAAACCACTTTTGCACTTGTATTAGTGTGGAAAAACCACTTTTCGCACTTGTGTTAGTGTTGAAAAACCACTTTTCGCACTTGTGTTAGTGTTGAAAAACCACTTTTCGCACTTGTGTTAGTGTTGAAAAACCACTTTTCACACTTGTGTTGGTGCAGGAAACCACTTTTGCACTTGTATTAGTGTGGAAAAAACACTTTTTGCACTTGTGATAGTGTTGAAAAACCACTTTTCGCACTTGTGTTAGAGTTGAAAAACCACTTTTCGTACTTGTGTTGGTGCAGGAAACCACTTTTGCACTTGTATTAGTGTGGAAAAACAACTTTTCGCACTTGTGTTAGTGTTGAAAAACCACTTTTCGCACTTGTGTTAGTGTTGAAAAACCACTTTTCGCCCTTGTGTTAGTGTTGAAAAACCACTTTTCGCCCTTGTGTTAGTGTTGAAAAACCACTTTTCGCACTTGTGTTAGTGTTGAAAAACCACTTTTCGCACTTGTGTTAGTGTTGAAAAACCACTTTTCGCACTTGTGTTGGTGCAGGAAACCACTTTTGCACTTGTATTAGTGTGGAAAAACCACTTTTCGCACTTGTGTTAGTGTTGAAAAACCACTTTTCGCACTTGTGTTAGTGTTGAAAAACCACTTTTCGCACTTGTGTTGGTGCAGGAAACCACTTTTGCACTTGTATTAGTGTGGAAAAAACACTTTTCGCACTTGTGTTAGTGTTGAAAAACCACTTTTCGCACTTGTGTTAGTGTTGAAAAACCACTTTTCGCACTTGTGTTGGTGCAGGAAACCACTTTTGCACTTGTATTAGTGTGGAAAAAACACTTTTTGCACTTGTGATAGTGTTGAAAAACCACTTTTCGCACTTGTGTTAGTGTTGAAAAACCACTTTTCGCACTTGTGTTGGTGCAGGAAACCACTTTTGCACTTGTATTAGTGTGGAAAAACCACTTTTCGCACTGTGTTAGTGTTGAAAAACCACTTTTCGCACTTGTGTTAGTGTTGAAAAACCACTTTTCGCACTTGTGTTGGTGCAGGAAACCACTTTTGCACTTGTATTAGTGTGGAAAAAACACTTTTTGCACTTTTTGCACAAAAACACAAAACACTTTTCGCACTTGTGTTAGTGTTGAAAAACCACTTTTCGCACTTGTGTTAGTGTTGAAAAACCACTTTTCGCACTTGTGTTGGTGCAGGAAACCACTTTTGCACTTGTATTAGTGTGGACAAAACACTTTTTGCACTTGTGATAGTGTTGAAAAACCACTTTTCGCACTAGTGTTAGTGTTGAAAAACCACTTTTCGCACTTGTGTTGGTGCAGGAAACCACTTTTGCACTTGTATTAGTGTGGAAAAACCACTTTTCGCACTTGTGTTAGTGTTGAAAAACCACTTTTCGCACTTGTGTTAGTGTTGAAAAACCACATTTCACACTTGTGTTGGTGCAGGAAACCACTTTTGCACTTGTATTAGTGTGGAAAAAACACTTTTTGCACTTGTGATAGTGTTGAAAAACCACTTTTCGCACTTGTGTTAGTGTTGAAAAACCACTTTTCGTACTTGTGTTGGTGCAGGAAACCACTTTTGCACTTGTATTAGTGTGGAACAACCACTTTTCGCACTTGTGTTAGTGTTGAAAAACCACTTTTCGCACTTGTGTTAGTGTTGAAAAACCACTTTTCGCACTTGTGTTGGTGCAGGAAACCACTTTTGCACTTGTATTAGTGTGGAAAAAACACTTTTTGCACTTATGATAGTGTTGAAAAACCACTTTTCGCACTTGTGTTAGTGTGGAAAAAACACTTTTTGCACTTGTGATAGTGTTGAAAAACCACTTTTCGCACTTGTGTTAGAGTTGAAAAACCACTTTTCGTACTTGTGTTGGTGCAGGAAACCACTTTTGCACTTGTATTAGTGTGGAAAAACAACTTTTCGCACTTGTGTTAGTGTTGAAAAACCACTTTTCGCACTTGTGTTAGTGTTGAAAAACCACTTTTCGCCCTTGTGTTAGTGTTGAAAAACCACTTTTCGCCCTTGTGTTAGTGTTGAAAAACCACTTTTCGCACTTGTGTTAGTGTTGAAAAACCACTTTTCGCACTTGTGTTAGTGTTGAAAAACCACTTTTCGCACTTGTGTTGGTGCAGGAAACCACTTTTGCACTTGTATTAGTGTGGAAAAACCACTTTTCGCACTTGTGTTAGTGTTGAAAAACCACTTTTCGCACTTGTGTTAGTGTTGAAAAACCACTTTTCGCACTTGTGTTGGTGCAGGAAACCACTTTTGCACTTGTATTAGTGTGGAAAAAACACTTTTCGCACTTGTGTTAGTGTTGAAAAACCACTTTTCGCACTTGTGTTAGTGTTGAAAAACCACTTTTCGCACTTGTGTTGGTGCAGGAAACCACTTTTGCACTTGTATTAGTGTGGAAAAAACACTTTTTGCACTTGTGATAGTGTTGAAAAACCACTTTTCGCACTTGTGTTAGTGTTGAAAAACCACTTTTCGCACTTGTGTTGGTGCAGGAAACCACTTTTGCACTTGTATTAGTGTGGAAAAACCACTTTTCGCACTGTGTTAGTGTTGAAAAACCACTTTTCGCACTTGTGTTAGTGTTGAAAAACCACTTTTCGCACTTGTGTTGGTGCAGGAAACCACTTTTGCACTTGTATTAGTGTGGAAAAAACACTTTTTGCACTTTTTGCACAAAAACACAAAACACTTTTCGCACTTGTGTTAGTGTTGAAAAACCACTTTTCGCACTTGTGTTAGTGTTGAAAAACCACTTTTCGCACTTGTGTTGGTGCAGGAAACCACTTTTGCACTTGTATTAGTGTGGACAAAACACTTTTTGCACTTGTGATAGTGTTGAAAAACCACTTTTCGCACTAGTGTTAGTGTTGAAAAACCACTTTTCGCACTTGTGTTGGTGCAGGAAACCACTTTTGCACTTGTATTAGTGTGGAAAAACCACTTTTCGCACTTGTGTTAGTGTTGAAAAACCACTTTTCGCACTTGTGTTAGTGTTGAAAAACCACATTTCACACTTGTGTTGGTGCAGGAAACCACTTTTGCACTTGTATTAGTGTGGAAAAAACACTTTTTGCACTTGTGATAGTGTTGAAAAACCACTTTTCGCACTTGTGTTAGTGTTGAAAAACCACTTTTCGTACTTGTGTTGGTGCAGGAAACCACTTTTGCACTTGTATTAGTGTGGAACAACCACTTTTCGCACTTGTGTTAGTGTTGAAAAACCACTTTTCGCACTTGTGTTAGTGTTGAAAAACCACTTTTCGCACTTGTGTTGGTGCAGGAAACCACTTTTGCACTTGTATTAGTGTGGAAAAAACACTTTTTGCACTTATGATAGTGTTGAAAAACCACTTTTCGCACTTGTGTTAGTGTTGAAAAACCAATTTTCGCACTTGTGTTGGTGCAGGAAACCACTTTTGCACTTGTATTAGTGTGGAAAAACCACTTTTCGCACTTGTGTTAATGTTGAAAAACCACTTTTCGCACTTGTGTTAGTGTTTAAAAACCACTTTTCGCACTTGTGTTAGTGTTGAAAAACCACTTTTCGCACTTGTGTTGGTGCAGGAAACCACTTTTGCACTCGTATTAGTGTGGACAAAACACTTTTTGCACTTGTGATGGTGTTGAAAAACCACTTTTCGCACTTGTGTTAGTGTTGAAAAACCACTTTTCGCACTTGTGTTGGTGCAGGAAACCACTTTTGCACTTGTATTAGTGTGGAAAAACCACTTTTCGCACTTGTGTTATTGTTGAAAAACCACTTTTCGCACTTGTGTTAGTGTTGAAAAACCACTTTTCGCACATGTGTTAGTGTTGAAAAACCACTTTTCGCACTTGTGTTGGTGCAGGAAACCACTTTTGCACTTGTATTAGTGTGGACAAAACACTTTT
Organism: Myxine glutinosa; assembly: GCF_964187855.1. Taxonomy (NCBI): domain Eukaryota; kingdom Metazoa; phylum Chordata; class Myxini; order Myxiniformes; family Myxinidae; genus Myxine; species Myxine glutinosa. The sequence continues at coordinate 9,508 of NW_027619329.1, forward strand.
CGCACTTGTGATAGTGTTGAAAAACCACTTTTCGCACTTGTGTTAGTGTTGAAAAACCACTTTTCGCACTTGTATTGGTGCAGTAAACCACTTTTGCACTTGTATTAGTGTGGAAAAACCACTTTTCGCACTTGTGTTAGTGTTGAAAAACCACTTTTCGCAATTGTGTTAGTGTTGAAAAACCACTTTTCACACTTGTGTTGGTGCAGGAAACCACTTTTGCACTTGTATTAGTGTGGAAAAAACACTTTTTGCACTTGTGGTAGTGTTGAAAAACCACTTTTCGCACTTGTGTTAGTGTTGAAAAACCACTTTTTGCACTTGTGTTGGTGCAGGAAACCACTTTTGCACTTGTATTAGTGTGGAAAAAACACTTTTCGCACTTGTGTTAGTGTTGAAAAACCACTTTTCGCACTTGTGTTAGTGTTGAAAAACCACTTTTCGCACTTGTGTTAGTGTTGAAAAACCACTTTTCGCACTTGTGTTGGTGCAGGAAACCACTTTTGCACTTGTATTAGTGTGGACAAAACACTTTTTGCACTTGTGATAGTGTTGAAAAACCACTTTTCGCACTAGTGTTAGTGTTGAAAAACCACTTTTCGCACTTGTGTTGGTGCAGGAAACCACTTTTGCACTTGTATTAGTGTGGAAAAACCACTTTTCGCACTTGTGTTAGTGTTGAAAAACCACTTTTCGCACTTGTGTTAGTGTTGAAAAACCACTTTTCACACTTGTGTTGGTGCAGGAAACCACTTTTGCACTTGTATTAGTGTGGAAAAAACACTTTTTGCACTTGTGATAGTGTTGAAAAACCACTTTTCGCACTTGTGTTAGTGTTGAAAAACCACTTTTCGTACTTGTGTTGGTGCAGGAAACCACTTTTGCACTTGTATTAGTGTGGAAAAACCACTTTTCGCACTTGTGTTATTGTTGAAAAACCACTTTTCGCACTTGTGTTAGTGTTGAAAAACCACTTTTCGCCCTTGTGTTAGTGTTGAAAAACCACTTTTCGCCCTTGTGTTACTGTTGAAAAACCACTTTTCGCACTTGTGTTAGTGTTGAAAAACCACTTTTCGCACTTGTGTTAGTGTTGAAAAATCACTTTTCGCACTTGTGTTAGTGTTGAAAAATCACTTTTCGCACTTGTGTTGGTGCAGGAAACCACTTTTGCACTTGTATTAGTGTGGAAAAACCACTTTTCGCACTTGTGTTAGTGTTGAAAAACCACTTTTCGCACTTGTGTTATTGTTGAAAAACCACTTTTCGTACTTGTGTTGGTGCAGGAAACCACTTTTGCACTTGTATTAGTGTGGAAAAACCACTTTTCGCACTTGTGTTAGTGTTGAAAAACCACTTTTCGCACTTGTGTTAGTGTTGAAAAACCACTTTTCGCCCTTGTGTTAGTGTTGAAAAACCACTTTTCGCCCTTGTGTTAGTGTTGAAAAACCACTTTTCGCACTTGTGTTAGTGTTGAAAAACCTCTTTACGCACTTGTGTTGGTGCAGGAAACCACTTTTGCACTTGTATTAGTGTGGAAAAACCACTTTTCGCACTTGTGTTAGTGTTGAAAAACCACTTTTCGCCCTTGTGTTAGTGTTGAAAAACCACTTTTCGCCCTTGTGTTAGTGTTGAAAAACCACTTTTCGCACTTGTGTTAGTGTTGAAAAACCACTTTTCGCACTTGTGTTAGTGTTGAAAAACCACTTTTCGCACTTGTGTTAGTGTTGAAAAACCACTTTTCGCACTTGTGTTGGTGCAGGAAACCACTTTTGCACTTGTATTAGTGTGGACAAAACACTTTTCGCACTTGTGATAGTGTTGAAAAACCACTTTTCGCACTTGTGTTAGTGTTGAAAAACCACTTTTCGCACTTGTGTTGGTGCAGTAAACCACTTTTGCACTTGTATTAGTGTGGAAAAACCACTTTTCGCACTTGTGTTAGTGTTGAAAAACCACTTTTCGCAATTGTGTTAGTGTTGAAAAACCACTTTTCACACTTGTGTTGGTGCAGGAAACCACTTTTGCACTTGTATTAGTGTGGAAAAAACACTTTTTGCACTTGTGGTAGTGTTGAAAAACCACTTTTCGCACTTGTGTTAGTGTTGAAAAACCACTTTTTGCACTTGTGTTGGTGCAGGAAACCACTTTTGCACTTGTATTAGTGTGGAAAAAACACTTTTCGCACTTGTGTTAGTGTTGAAAAACCACTTTTCGCACTTGTGTTAGTGTTGAAAAACCACTTTTCGCACTTGTGTTAGTGTTGAAAAACCACTTTTCGCACTTGTGTTGGTGCAGGAAACCACTTTTCACACTTGTGTTGGTGCAGGAAACCACTTTTGCACTTGTATTAGTGTGGAAAAAACACTTTTTGCACTTGTGATAGTGTTGAAAAACCACTTTTCGCAATTGTGTTAGTGTTGAAAAACCACTTTTCACACTTGTGTTGGTGCAGGAAACCACTTTTGCACTTGTATTAGTGTGGAAAAAACACTTTTTGCACTTGTGATAGTGTTGAAAAACCACTTTTCGCACTTGTGTTAGTGTTGAAAAACCACTTTTCGCACTTGTGTTGGTGCAGTAAACCACTTTTGCACTTGTATTAGTGTGGAAAAACCACTTTTCGCACTTGTGTTAGTGTTGAAAAACCACTTTTCGCAATTGTGTTAGTGTTGAAAAACCACTTTTCGCACTTGTGTTAGTGTTGAAAAATCACTTTTCGCACTTGTGTTAGTGTTGAAAAATCACTTTTCGCACTTGTGTTGGTGCAGGAAACCACTTTTGCACTTGTATTAGTGTGGAAAAACCACTTTTCGCACTTGTGTTAGTGTTGAAAAACCACTTTTCGCACTTGTGTTATTGTTGAAAAACCACTTTTCGTACTTGTGTTGGTGCAGGAAACCACTTTTGCACTTGTATTAGTGTGGAAAAACCACTTTTTGCACTTGTGTTAGTGTTGAAAAACCACTTTTCGCACTTGTGTTAGTGTTGAAAAACCACTTTTCGCCCTTGTGTTAGTGTTGAAAAACCACTTTTCGCCCTTGTGTTAGTGTTGAAAAACCACTTTTCGCACTTGTGTTAGTGTTGAAAAACCTCTTTACGCACTTGTGTTGGTGCAGGAAACCACTTTTGCACTTGTATTAGTGTGGAAAAACCACTTTTCGCACTTGTGTTAGTGTTGAAAAACCACTTTTCGCCCTTGTGTTAGTGTTGAAAAACCACTTTTCGCCCTTGTGTTAGTGTTGAAAAACCACTTTTCGCACTTGTGTTAGTGTTGAAAAACCACTTTTCGCACTTGTGTTAGTGTTGAAAAACCACTTTTCTCACTTGTGTTAGTGTTGAAAAACCACTTTTCGCACTTGTGTTGGTGCAGGAAACCACTTTTGCACTTGTATTAGTGTGGACAAAACACTTTTCGCACTTGTGATAGTGTTGAAAAACCACTTTTCGCACTTGTGTTAGTGTTGAAAAACCACTTTTCGCACTTGTGTTGGTGCAGTAAACCACTTTTGCACTTGTATTAGTGTGGAAAAACCACTTTTCGCACTTGTGTTAGTGTTGAAAAACCACTTTTCGCAATTGTGTTAGTGTTGAAAAACCACTTTTCGCACTTGTGTTAGTGTTGAAAAATCACTTTTCGCACTTGTGTTAGTGTTGAAAAATCACTTTTCGCACTTGTGTTGGTGCAGGAAACCACTTTTGCACTTGTATTAGTGTGGAAAAACCACTTTTCGCACTTGTGTTAGTGTTGAAAAACCACTTTTCGCACTTGTGTTATTGTTGAAAAACCACTTTTCGTACTTGTGTTGGTGCAGGAAACCACTTTTGCACTTGTATTAGTGTGGAAAAACCACTTTTCGCACTTGTGTTAGTGTTGAAAAACCACTTTTCGCACTTGTGTTAGTGTTGAAAAACCACTTTTCGCCCTTGTGTTAGTGTTGAAAAACCACTTTTCGCCCTTGTGTTAGTGTTGAAAAACCACTTTTCGCACTTGTGTTAGTGTTGAAAAACCTCTTTACGCACTTGTGTTGGTGCAGGAAACCACTTTTGCACTTGTATTAGTGTGGAAAAACCACTTTTCGCACTTGTGTTAGTGTTGAAAAACCACTTTTCGCCCTTGTGTTAGTGTTGAAAAACCACTTTTCGCCCTTGTGTTAGTGTTGAAAAACCACTTTTCGCACTTGTGTTAGTGTTGAAAAACCACTTTTCGCACTTGTGTTAGTGTTGAAAAACCACTTTTCTCACTTGTGTTAGTGTTGAAAAACCACTTTTCGCACTTGTGTTGGTGCAGGAAACCACTTTTGCACTTGTATTAGTGTGGACAAAACACTTTTCGCACTTGTGATAGTGTTGAAAAACCACTTTTCGCACTTGTGTTAGTGTTGAAAAACCACTTTTCGCACTTGTGTTAGTGTTGAAAAACCACTTTTCGCACTTGTGTTGGTGCAGGAAACCACTTTTCGCACTTGTGTTGGTGCAGGAAACCACTTTTGCACTTGTATTAGTGTGGAAAAAACACTTTTCGCACTTGTGTTAGTGTTGAAAAACCACTTTTCGCCCTTGTGTTAGTGTTGAAAAACCACTTTTCGCACTTGTGTTAGTGTTGAAAAACCACTTTTCGCACTTGTGTTAGTGTTGAAAAACCACTTTTCTCACTTGTGTTAGTGTTGAAAAACCACTTTTCGCACTTGTGTTGGTGCAGGAAACCACTTTTGCACTTGTATTAGTGTGGAAAAAACACTTTTCGCACTTGTGTTAGTGTTGAAAAACCACTTTTCGCACTTGTGTTAGTGTTGAAAAACCACTTTTCGCACTTGTGTTAGTGTTGAAAAACCACTTTTCGCACTTGTGTTGGTGCAGGAAACCACTTTTCACACTTGTGTTGGTGCAGGAAACCACTTTTGCACTTGTATTAGTGTGGAAAAAACACTTTTTGCACTTGTGATAGTGTTGAAAAACCACTTTTCGCAATTGTGTTAGTGTTGAAAAACCACTTTTCACACTTGTGTTGGTGCAGGAAACCACTTTTGCACTTGTATTAGTGTGGAAAAAACACTTTTTGCACTTGTGATAGTGTTGAAAAACCACTTTTCGCACTTGTGTTAGTGTTGAAAAACCACTTTTCGCACTTGTGTTGGTGCAGTAAACCACTTTTGCACTTGTATTAGTGTGGAAAAACCACTTTTCGCACTTGTGTTAGTGTTGAAAAACCACTTTTCGCAATTGTGTTAGTGTTGAAAAACCACTTTTCGCACTTGTGTTAGTGTTGAAAAATCACTTTTCGCACTTGTGTTAGTGTTGAAAAATCACTTTTCGCACTTGTGTTGGTGCAGGAAACCACTTTTGCACTTGTATTAGTGTGGAAAAACCACTTTTCGCACTTGTGTTAGTGTTGAAAAACCACTTTTCGCACTTGTGTTATTGTTGAAAAACCACTTTTCGTACTTGTGTTGGTGCAGGAAACCACTTTTGCACTTGTATTAGTGTGGAAAAACCACTTTTCGCACTTGTGTTAGTGTTGAAAAACCACTTTTCGCACTTGTGTTAGTGTTGAAAAACCACTTTTCGCCCTTGTGTTAGTGTTGAAAAACCACTTTTCGCCCTTGTGTTAGTGTTGAAAAACCACTTTTCGCACTTGTGTTAGTGTTGAAAAACCTCTTTACGCACTTGTGTTGGTGCAGGAAACCACTTTTGCACTTGTATTAGTGTGGAAAAACCACTTTTCGCACTTGTGTTAGTGTTGAAAAACCACTTTTCGCCCTTGTGTTAGTGTTGAAAAACCACTTTTCGCCCTTGTGTTAGTGTTGAAAAACCACTTTTCGCACTTGTGTTAGTGTTGAAAAACCACTTTTCGCACTTGTGTTAGTGTTGAAAAACCACTTTTCTCACTTGTGTTAGTGTTGAAAAACCACTTTTCGCACTTGTGTTGGTGCAGGAAACCACTTTTGCACTTGTATTAGTGTGGACAAAACACTTTTCGCACTTGTGATAGTGTTGAAAAACCACTTTTCGCACTTGTGTTAGTGTTGAAAAACCACTTTTCGCACTTGTGTTGGTGCAGTAAACCACTTTTGCACTTGTATTAGTGTGGAAAAACCACTTTTCGCACTTGTGTTAGTGTTGAAAAACCACTTTTCGCAATTGTGTTAGTGTTGAAAAACCACTTTTCACACTTGTGTTGGTGCAGGAAACCACTTTTGCACTTGTATTAGTGTGGAAAAAACACTTTTTGCACTTGTGGTAGTGTTGAAAAACCACTTTTCGCACTTGTGTTAGTGTTGAAAAACCACTTTTTGCACTTGTGTTGGTGCAGGAAACCACTTTTGCACTTGTATTAGTGTGGAAAAAACACTTTTCGCACTTGTGTTAGTGTTGAAAAACCACTTTTCGCACTTGTGTTAGTGTTGAAAAACCACTTTTCGCACTTGTGTTAGTGTTGAAAAACCACTTTTCGCACTTGTGTTGGTGCAGGAAACCACTTTTCACACTTGTGTTGGTGCAGGAAACCACTTTTGCACTTGTATTAGTGTGGAAAAAACACTTTTTGCACTTGTGATAGTGTTGAAAAACCACTTTTCGCAATTGTGTTAGTGTTGAAAAACCACTTTTCACACTTGTGTTGGTGCAGGAAACCACTTTTGCACTTGTATTAGTGTGGAAAAAACACTTTTTGCACTTGTGATAGTGTTGAAAAACCACTTTTCGCACTTGTGTTAGTGTTGAAAAACCACTTTTCGCACTTGTGTTGGTGCAGTAAACCACTTTTGCACTTGTATTAGTGTGGAAAAACCACTTTTCGCACTTGTGTTAGTGTTGAAAAACCACTTTTCGCAATTGTGTTAGTGTTGAAAAACCACTTTTCACACTTGTGTTGGTGCAGGAAACCACTTTTGCACTTGTATTAGTGTGGAAAAACCACTTTTCGCACTTGTGTTAGTGTTGAAAAACCACTTTTCGCACTTGTGTTAGTGTTGAAAAACCACTTTTCACACTTGTGTTGGTGCAGGAAACCACTTTTGCACTTGTATTAGTGTGGAAAAAACACTTTTTGCACTTGTGATAGTGTTGAAAAACCACTTTTCGCACTTGTGTTAGTGTTGAAAAACCACTTTTCGTACTTGTGTTGGTGCAGGAAACCACTTTTGCACTTGTATTAGTGTGGAAAAACCACTTTTCGCACTTGTGTTATTGTTGAAAAACCACTTTTCGCACTTGTGTTAGTGTTGAAAAACCACTTTTCGCCCTTGTGTTAGTGTTGAAAAACCACTTTTCGCCCTTGTGTTAGTGTTGAAAAACCACTTTTCGCACTTGTGTTAGTGTTGAAAAACCACTTTTCGCACTTGTGTTAGTGTTGAAAAATCACTTTTCGCACTTGTGTTGGTGCAGGAAACCACTTTTGCACTTGTATTAGTGTGGAAAAACCACTTTTCGCACTTGTGTTAGTGTTGAAAAACCACTTTTCGCACTTGTGTTATTGTTGAAAAACCACTTTTCGTACTTGTGTTGGTGCAGGAAACCACTTTTGCACTTGTATTAGTGTGGAAAAACCACTTTTCGCACTTGTGTTAGTGTTGAAAAACCACTTTTCGCACTTGTGTTAGTGTTGAAAAACTACTTTTCGCCCTTGTGTTAGTGTTGAAAAACCACTTTTCGCCCTTGTGTTAGTGTTGAAAAACCACTTTTCGCACTTGTGTTAGTGTTGAAAAACCTCTTTTCGCACTTGTGTTGGTGCAGGAAACCACTTTTGCACTTGTATTAGTGTGGAAAAACCACTTTTCGCACTTGTGTTAGTGTTGAAAAACCACTTTTCGCACTTGTGTTAGTGTTGAAAAACCACTTTTCGCACTTGTGTTAGTGTTGAAAAACCACTTTTCGCACTTGTGTTGGTGCAGGAAACCACTTTTGCACTTGTATTAGTGTGGACAAAACACTTTTCGCACTTGTGATAGTGTTGAAAAACCACTTTTCGCACTTGTGTTAGTGTTGAAAAACCACTTTTCGCACTTGTGTTGGTGCAGGAAACCACTTTTGCACTTGTATTAGTGTGGACAAAACACTTTTCGCACTTGTGATAGTGTTGAAAAACCACTTTTCGCACTTGTGTTAGTGTTGAAAAACCACTTTTCGCACTTGTGTTGGTGCAGTAAACCACTTTTGCACTTGTATTAGTGTGGAAAAACCACTTTTCGCACTTGTGTTAGTGTTGAAAAACCACTTTTCGCACTTGTGTTAGTGTTGAAAAACCAATTTTCACACTTGTGTTGGTGCAGGAAACCACTTTTGCACTTGTATTAGTGTGGAAAAAACACTTTTTGCACTTGTGGTAGTGTTGAAAAACCACTTTTCGCACTTGTGTTAGTGTTGAAAAACCACTTTTTGCACTTGTGTTGGTGCAGGAAACCACTTTTGCACTTGTATTAGTGTGGAAAAAACACTTTTCGCACTTGTGTTAGTGTTGATAAACCACTTTTCGCACTTGTGTTAGTGTTGAAAAACCACTTTTCGCACTTGTGTTAGGGTTGAAAAACCACTTTTCGCACTTGTGTTGGTGCAGGAAACCACTTTTGCACTTGTATTAGTGTGGACAAAACACTTTTTGCACTTGTGATAGTGTTGAAAAACCACTTTTCGCACTAGTGTTAGTGTTGAAAAACCACTTTTCGCACTTGTGTTGGTGCAGGTAACCACTTTTGCACTTGTATTAGTGTGGAAAAAACACTTTTTGCACTTGTGATAGTGTTGAAAAACCACTTTTCGCACTTGTGTTAGTGTTGAAAAACCACTTTTCGTACTTGTGTTGTTGCAGGAAACCACTTTTGCACTTGTATTAGTGTGGAAAAACCACTTTTCGCACTTGTGTTATTGTTGAAAAACCACTTTTCGCACTTGTGTTAGTGTTGAAAAACCACTTTTCGCCCTTGTGTTAGTGTTGAAAAACCACTTTTCGCCCTTGTGTTAGTGTTGAAAAACCACTTTTCGCACTTGTGTTAGTGTTGAAAAACCACTTTTCGCACTTGTGTTAGTGTTGAAAAACCACCTCTCGCACTTGTGTTGGTGCAGGAAACCACTTTTACACTTGTATTAGTGTGGAAAAACCACTTTTCGCACTTGTGTTAGTGTTGAAAAACCACTTTTCGCACTTGTGTTATTGTTGAAAAACCACTTTTCGTACTTGTGTTGGTGCAGGAAACCACTTTTGCACTTGTATTAGTGTGGAAAAACCACTTTTCGCACTTGTGTTAGTGTTGAAAAACCACTTTTCGCACTTGTGTTAGTGTTGAAAAACCACTTTTCGCCCTTGTGTTAGTGTTGAAAAACCACTTTTCGCCCTTGTGTTAGTGTTGAAAAACCACTTTTCGCACTTGTGTTAGTGTTGAAAAACCACTTTTTGCACTTGTGTTGGTGCAGGAAACCACTTTTGCACTTGTATTAGTGTGGAAAAAACACTTTTCGCACTTATGTTAGTGTTGAAAAACCACTTTTCGCACTTGTGTTAGTGTTGAAAAACCACTTTTCGCACTTGTGTTAGTGTTGAAAAACCACTTTTCGCACTTGTGTTGGTGCAGGAAACCACTTTTGCACTTGTATTAGTGTGGACAAAACACTTTTTGCACTTGTGATAGTGTTGAAAAACCACTTTTCGCACTAGTGTTAGTGTTGAAAAACCACTTTTCGCACTTGTGTTGGTGCAGGAAACCACTTTTGCACTTGTATTAGTGTGGAAAAACCACTTTTCGCACTTGTGTTAGTGTTGAAAAACCACCTTTCGCACTTGTGTTAGTGTTGAAAAACCACTTTTCACACTTGTGTTGGTGCAGGAAACCACTTTTGCACTTGTATTAGTGTGGAAAAAACACTTTTTGCACTTGTGATAGTGTTGAAAAACCACTTTTCGCACTTGTGTTAGTGTTGAAAAACCACTTTTCGTACTTGTGTTGGTGCAGGAAACCACTTTTGCACTTGTATTAGTGTGGAACAACCACTTTTCGCACTTGTGTTAGTGTTGAAAAACCACTTTTCGCACTTGTGTTAGTGTTGAAAAACCACTTTTCGCACTTGTGTTTGTGCAGGAAACCACTTTTGCACTTGTGTTGGTGCAGGAAACCACTTTTGCACTCGTATTAGTGTGGACAAAACACTTTTTGCACTTGTGATGGTGTTGAAAAACCACTTTTCGCACTTGTGTTAGTGTTGAAAAACCACTTTTCGCACTTGTGTTGGTGCAGGAAACCACTTTTGCACTTGTATTAGTGTGGAAAAACCACTTTTCGCACTTGTGTTATTGTTGAAAAACCACTTTTCGCACTTGTGTTAGTGTTGAAAAACCACTTTTCGCACATGTGTTAGTGTTGAAAAACCACTTTTCGCACTTGTGTTGGTGCAGGAAACCACTTTTGCACTTGTATTAGTGTGGACAAAACACTTTTCGCACTTGTGATAGTGTTGAAAAACCACTTTTCGCACTTGTGTTAGTGTTGAAAAACCACTTTTCACACTTGTATTGGTGCAGTAAACCACTTTTGCACTTGTATTAGTGTGGAAAAACCACTTTTCGCACTTGTGTTAGTGTTGAAAAACCACTTTTCGCAATTGTGTTAGTGTTGAAAAACCACTTTTCACACTTGTGTTGGTGCAGGAAACCACTTTTGCACTTGTATTAGTGTGGAAAAAACACTTTTTGCACTTGTGGTAGTGTTGAAAAACCACTTTTCGCACTTGTGTTAGTGTTGAAAAACCACTTTTTGCACTTGTGTTGGTGTTGAAAAACCACTTTTCACACTTGTGTTGGTGCAGGAAACCACTTTTGCACTTGTATTAGTGTGGAGAATAACACTTTTTGCACTTGTGATAGTGTTGAAAAACCACTTTTCGCACTTGTGTTAGTGTTGAAAAACCACTTTTCGTACTTGTGTTGGTGCAGGAAACCACTTTTGCACTTGTATTAGTGTGGAAAAACCACTTTTTTCACTTGTGTTATTGTTGAAAAACCACTTTTCGCACTTGTGTTAGTGTTGAAAAACCACTTTTCGCCCTTGTGTTAGTGTTGAAAAACCACTTTTCGCCCTTGTGTTACTGTTGAAAAACCACTTTTCGCACTTGTGTTAGTGTTGAAAAACCACTTTTCGCACTTGTGTTAGTGTTGAAAAATCACTTTTCGCACTTGTGTTGGTGCAGGAACCCACTTTTGCACTTGTATTAGTGTGGAAAAACCACTTTTCGCACTTGTGTTAGTGTTGAAAAACCACTTTTCGCACTTGTGTTATTGTTGAAAAACCACTTTTCGTACTTGTGTTGGTGCAGGAAACCACTTTTGCACTTGTATTAGTGTGGAAAAACCACTTTTCGCACTTGTGTTAGTGTTGAAAAACCACTTTTCGCACTTGTGTTAGTGTTGAAAAACCACTTTTCGCCCTTGTGTTAGTGTTGAAAAACCACTTTTCGCCCTTGTGTTAGTGTTGAAAAACCACTTTTCGCACTTGTGTTAGTGTTGAAAAACCTCTTTTCGCACTTGTGTTGGTGCAGGAAACCACTTTTGCACTTGTATTAGTGTGGAAAAACCACTTTTCGCACTTGTGTTAGTGTTGAAAAACCACTTTTCGCCCTTGTGTTAGTGTTGAAAAACCACTTTTCGCCCTTGTGTTAGTGTTGAAAAACCACTTTTCGCACTTGTGTTAGTGTTGAAAAACCACTTTTCGCACTTGTGTTAGTGTTGAAAAACCACTTTTCGCACTTGTGTTAGTGTTGAAAAACCACTTTTCGCACTTGTGTTGGTGCAGGAAACCACTTTTGCACTTGTATTAGTGTGGACAAAACACTTTTCGCACTTGTGATAGTGTTGAAAAACCACTTTTCGCACTTGTGTTAGTGTTGAAAAACCACTTTTCGCACTTGTGTTGGTGCAGTAAACCACTTTTGCACTTGTATTAGTGTGGAAAAACCACTTTTCGCACTTGTGTTAGTGTTGAAAAACCACTTTTCGCAATTGTGTTAGTGTTGAAAAACCACTTTTCACACTTGTGTTGGTGCAGGAAACCACTTTTGCACTTGTATTAGTGTGGAAAAAACACTTTTTGCACTTGTGGTAGTGTTGAAAAACCACTTTTCGCACTTGTGTTAGTGTTGAAAAACCACTTTTTGCACTTGTGTTGGTGCAGGAAACCACTTTTGCACTTGTATTAGTGTGGAAAAAACACTTTTCGCACTTGTGTTAGTGTTGAAAAACCACTTTTCGCACTTGTGTTAGTGTTGAAAAACCACTTTTCGCACTTGTGTTAGTGTTGAAAAACCACTTTTCGCACTTGTGTTGGTGCAGGAAACCACTTTTCACACTTGTGTTGGTGCAGGAAACCACTTTTGCACTTGTATTAGTGTGGAAAAAACACTTTTTGCACTTGTGATAGTGTTGAAAAACCACTTTTCGCAATTGTGTTAGTGTTGAAAAACCACTTTTCACACTTGTGTTGGTGCAGGAAACCACTTTTGCACTTGTATTAGTGTGGAAAAAACACTTTTTGCACTTGTGATAGTGTTGAAAAACCACTTTTCGCACTTGTGTTAGTGTTGAAAAACCACTTTTCGCACTTGTGTTGGTGCAGTAAACCACTTTTGCACTTGTATTAGTGTGGAAAAACCACTTTTCGCACTTGCGTTACTGTTGAAAAACCACTTTTCGCACTTGTGTTAGTGTTGAAAAACCACTTTTCACACTTGTGTTGGTGCAGGAAACCACTTTTGCACTTGTATTAGTGTGGAAAAAACACTTTTTGCACTTGTGATAGTGTTGAAAAACCACTTTTCGCACTTGTGTTAGTGTTGAAAAACCACTTTTCGTACTTGTGTTGGTGCAGGAAACCACTTTTGCACTTGTATTAGTGTGGAAAAACCACTTTTCGCACTTGTGTTATTGTTGAAAAACCACTTTTCGCACTTGTGTTAGTGTTGAAAAACCACTTTTCGCCCTTGTGTTAGTGTTGAAAAACCACTTTTCGCCCTTGTGTTAGTGTTGAAAAACCACTTTTCGCACTTGTGTTAGTGTTGAAAAACCACTTTTCGCACTTGTGTTAGTGTTGAAAAATCACTTTTCGCACTTGTGTTGGTGCAGGAAACCACTTTTGCACTTGTATTAGTGTGGAAAAACCACTTTTCGCACTTGTGTTAGTGTTGAAAAACCACTTTTCGCACTTGTGTTATTGTTGAAAAACCACTTTTCGTACTTGTGTTGGTGCAGGAAACCACTTTTGCACTTGTATTAGTGTGGAAAAACCACTTTTCGCACTTGTGTTAGTGTTGAAAATCCACTTTTCGCACTTGTGTTAGTGTTGAAAAACTACTTTTCGCCCTTGTGTTAGTGTTGAAAAACCACTTTTCGCCCTTGTGTTAGTGTTGAAAAACCACTTTTCGCACTTGTGTTAGTGTTGAAAAACCACTTTTCGCACTTGTGTTGGTGCAGGAAACCACTTTTGCACTTGTATTAGTGTGGAAAAACCACTTTTCGCACTTGTGTTAGTGTTGAAAAACCACTTTTCGCACTTGTGTTAGTGTTGAAAAACCACTTTTCGCACTTGTGTTAGTGTTGAAAAACCACTTTTCGCACTTGTGTTGGTGCAGGAAACCACTTTTGCACTTGTATTAGTGTGGACAAAACACTTTTCGCACTTGTGATAGTGTTGAAAAACCACTTTTCGCACTTGTGTTAGTGTTGAAAAACCACTTTTCGCACTTGTGTTGGTGCAGTAAACCACTTTTGCACTTGTATTAGTGTGGAAAAACCACTTTTCGCACTTGTGTTAGTGTTGAAAAACCACTTTTCGCACTTGTGTTAGTGTTGAAAAACCACTTTTCACACTTGTGTTGGTGCAGGAAACCACTTTTGCACTTGTATTAGTGTGGAAAAAACACTTTTTGCACTTGTGGTAGTGTTGAAAAACGACTTTTCGCACTTGTGTTAGTGTTGAAAAACCACTTTTTGCACTTGTGTTGGTGCAGGAAACCACTTTTGCACTTGTATTAGTGTGGAAAAAACACTTTTCGCACTTGTGTTAGTGTGGAAAAACCACTTTTCGCACTTGTGTTAGTGTTAAAAAACCACTTTTCGCACTTGTGTTAGTGTTGAAAAACCACTTTTCGCACTTGTGTTGGTGCAGGAAACCACTTTTGCACTTGTATTAGTGTGGACAAAACACTTTTTGCACTTGTGATAGTGTTGAAAAACCACTTTTCGCACTAGTGTTAGTGTTGAAAAACCACTTTTCGCACTTGTGTTGGTGCAGGAAACCACTTTTGCACTTGTATTAGTGTGGAAAAAACACTTTTTGCACTTGTGATAGTGTTGAAAAACCACTTTTCGCACTTGTGTTAGTGTTGAAAAACCACTTTTCGCACTTGTGTTGGTGCAGGAAACCACTTTTGCACTTGTATTAGTGTGGAAAAAACACTTTTTGCACTTGTGATAGTGTTGAAAAACCACTTTTCGCACTTGTGTTAGTGTTGAAAAACCACTTTTCGCACTTGTGTTGGTGCAGTAAACCACTTTTGCACTTGTATTAGTGTGGAAAAACCACTTTTCGCACTTGCGTTAGTGTTGAAAAACCACTTTTCGCACTTGTGTTAGTGTTGAAAAACCACTTTTCACACTTGTGTTGGTGCAGGAAACCACTTTTGCACTTGTATTAGTGTGGAAAAAACACTTTTTGCACTTGTGATAGTGTTGAAAAACCACTTTTCGCACTTGTGTTAGTGTTGAAAAACCACTTTTCGTACTTGTGTTGGTGCAGGAAACCACTTTTGCACTTGTATTAGTGTGGAAAAACCACTTTTCGCACTTGTGTTATTGTTGAAAAACCACTTTTCGCACTTGTGTTAGTGTTGAAAAACCACTTTTCGCCCTTGTGTTAGTGTTGAAAAACCACTTTTCGCCCTTGTGTTAGTGTTGAAAAACCACTTTTCGCACTTGTGTTAGTGTTGAAAAACCACTTTTCGCACTTGTGTTAGTGTTGAAAAATCACTTTTCGCACTTGTGTTGGTGCAGGAAACCACTTTTGCACTTGTATTAGTGTGGAAAAACCACTTTTCGCACTTGTGTTAGTGTTGAAAAACCACTTTTCGCACTTGTGTTATTGTTGAAAAACCACTTTTCGTACTTGTGTTGGTGCAGGAAACCACTTTTGCACTTGTATTAGTGTGGAAAAACCACTTTTCGCACTTGTGTTAGTGTTGAAAATCCACTTTTCGCACTTGTGTTAGTGTTGAAAAACTACTTTTCGCCCTTGTGTTAGTGTTGAAAAACCACTTTTCGCCCTTGTGTTAGTGTTGAAAAACCACTTTTCGCACTTGTGTTAGTGTTGAAAAACCACTTACTTGTGTTGGTGCAGGAAACCACTTTTGCACTTGTATTAGTGTGGAAAAAACACTTTTTGCACTTGTGATAGTGTTGAAAAACCACTTTTCGCACTTGTGTTAGTGTTGAAAAACCACTTTTCGTACTTGTGTTGGTGCAGGAAACCACTTTTGCACTTGTATTAGTGTGGAAAAACCACTTTTTTCACTTGTGTTATTGTTGAAAAACCACTTTTCGCACTTGTGTTAGTGTTGAAAAACCACTTTTCGCCCTTGTGTTAGTGTTGAAAAACCACTTTTCGCCCTTGTGTTACTGTTGAAAAACCACTTTTCGCACTTGTGTTAGTGTTGAAAAACCACTTTTCGCACTTGTGTTAGTGTTGAAAAATCACTTTTCGCACTTGTGTTGGTGCAGGAAACCACTTTTGCACTTGTATTAGTGTGGAAAAACCACTTTTCGCACTTGTGTTAGTGTTGAAAAACCACTTTTCGCACTTGTGTTATTGTTGAAAAACCACTTTTCGTACTTGTGTTGGTGCAGGAAACCACTTTTGCACTTGTATTAGTGTGGAAAAACCACTTTTCGCACTTGTGTTAGTGTTGAAAAACCACTTTTCGCACTTGTGTTAGTGTTGAAAAACCACTTTTCGCCCTTGTGTTAGTGTTGAAAAACCACTTTTCGCCCTTGTGTTAGTGTTGAAAAACCACTTTTCGCACTTGTGTTAGTGTTGAAAAACCTCTTTTCGCACTTGTGTTGGTGCAGGAAACCACTTTTGCACTTGTATTAGTGTGGAAAAACCACTTTTCGCACTTGTGTTAGTGTTGAAAAACCACTTTTCGCCCTTGTGTTAGTGTTGAAAAACCACTTTTCGCCCTTGTGTTAGTGTTGAAAAACCACTTTTCGCACTTGTGTTAGTGTTGAAAAACCACTTTTCGCACTTGTGTTAGTGTTGAAAAACCACTTTTCGCACTTGTGTTAGTGTTGAAAAACCACTTTTTGCACTTGTGTTGGTGCAGGAAACCACTTTTGCACTTGTATTAGTGTGGACAAAACACTTTTCGCACTTGTGATAGTGTTGAAAAACCACTTTTCGCACTTGTGTTAGTGTTGAAAAACCACTTTTCGCACTTGTGTTGGTGCAGTAAACCACTTTTGCACTTGTATTAGTGTGGAAAAACCACTTTTCGCACTTGTGTTAGTGTTGAAAAACCACTTTTCGCACTTGTGTTAGTGTTGAAAAACCACTTTTCGCCCTTGTGTTAGTGTTGAAAAACCACTTTTCGCCCTTGTGTTAGTGTTGAAAAACCACTTTTCGCACTTGTGTTAGTGTTGAAAAACCACTTTTCGCACTTGTGTTAGTGTTGAAAAACCACTCCTCGCACTTGTGTTGGTGCAGGAAACCACTTTTACACTTGTATTAGTGTGGAAAAACCACTTTTCGCACTTGTGTTAGTGTTGAAAAACCACTTTTCGCACTTGTGTTATTGTTGAAAAACCACTTTTCGTACTTGTGTTGGTGCAGGAAACCACTTTTGCACTTGTATTAGTGTGGAAAAACCACTTTTCGTACTTGTGTTAGTGTTGAAAAACCACTTTTCGCACTTGTGTTAGTGTTGAAAAACCACTTTTCGCCCTTGTGTTAGTGTTGAAAAACCACTTTTCGCCCTTGTGTTAGTGTTGAAAAACCACTTTTCGCACTTGTGTTAGTGTTGAAAAACCACTTTTTGCACTTGTGTTGGTGCAGGAAACCACTTTTGCACTTGTATTAGTGTGGAAAAAACACTTTTCGCACTTATGTTAGTGTTGAAAAACCACTTTTCGCACTTGTGTTAGTGTTGAAACACCACTTTTCGCACTTGTGTTGGTGCAGGAAACCACTTTTGCACTTGTATTAGTGTGGACAAAACACTTTTTGCACTTGTGATAGTGTTGAAAAACCACTTTTCGCACTTGTGTTAGTGTTGAAAAACCACTTTTCGCACTTGTGTTGGTGCAGGAAACCACTTTTGCACTTGTATTAGTGTGGAAAAACCACTTTTCGCACTTGTGTTAGTGTTGAAAAACCACTTTTCGCACTTGTGTTAGTGTTGAAAAACCACTTTTCACACTTGTGTTGGTGCAGGAAACCACTTTTGCACTTGTATTAGTGTGGAAAAAACACTTTTTGCACTTGTGATAGTGTTGAAAAAACACTTTTCGCACTTGTGTTAGTGTTGAAAAACCACTTTTCGTACTTGTGTTGGTGCAGGAAACCACTTTTGCACTTGTATTAGTGTGGAAAAACCACTTTTCGCACTTGTGTTAGTGTTGAAAAACCACTTTTCGCACTTGTGTTAGTGTTGAAAAACCACTTTTTGCCCTTGTGTTAGTGTTGAAAAACCACTTTTCGCCCTTGTGTTAGTGTTGAAAAACCACTTTTCGCACTTGTGTTAGTGTTGAAAAACCACTTTTCGCACTTGTGTTAGTGTTGAAAAACCACTTTTCGCACTTGTGTTGGTGCAGGAAACCACTTTTGCACTTGTATTAGTGTGGAAAAACCACTTTTCGCACTTGTGTTAGTGTTGAAAAACCACTTTTCGCACTTGTGTTGGTGCAGGAAACCACTTTTGCACTTGTATTAGTGTGGAAAAAACACTTTTTGCACTTGTGATAGTGTTGAAAAACCACTTTTCGCAATTGTGTTAGTGTTGAAAAACCACTTTTCACACTTGTGTTGGTGCAGGAAACCACTTTTGCACTTGTATTAGTGTGGAAAAAACACTTTTTGCACTTGTGATAGTGTTGAAAAACCACTTTTCGCACTTGTGTTAGTGTTGAAAAACCACTTCTCGCACTTGTGTTGGTGCAGTAAACCACTTTTGCACTTGTATTAGTGTGGAAAAACCACTTTTCGCACTTGTGTTAGTGTTGAAAAACCACTTTTCGCAATTGTGTTAGTGTTGAAAAACCACTTTTCACACTTGTGTTGGTGCAGGAAACCACTTTTGCACTTGTATTAGTGTGGAAAAACCACTTTTCGCACTTGTGTTAGTGTTGAAAAACCACTTTTCGCACTTGTGTTAGTGTTGAAAAACCACTTTTCACACTTGTGTTGGTGCAGGAAACCACTTTTGCACTTGTATTAGTGTGGAAAAAACACTTTTTGCACTTGTGATAGTGTTGAAAAACCACTTTTCGCACTTGTGTTAGTGTTGAAAAACCACTTTTCGTACTTGTGTTGGTGCAGGAAACCACTTTTGCACTTGTATTAGTGTGGAAAAACCACTTTTCGCACTTGTGTTATTGTTGAAAAACCACTTTTCGCACTTGTGTTAGTGTTGAAAAACCACTTTTCGCCCTTGTGTTAGTGTTGAAAAACCACTTTTCGCCCTTGTGTTAGTGTTGAAAAACCACTTTTCGCACTTGTGTTAGTGTTGAAAAACCACTTTTCGCACTTGTGTTAGTGTTGAAAAATCACTTTTCGCACTTGTGTTGGTGCAGGAAACCACTTTTGCACTTGTATTAGTGTGGAAAAACCACTTTTCGCACTTGTGTTAGTGTTGAAAAACCACTTTTCGCACTTGTGTTATTGTTGAAAAACCACTTTTCGTACTTGTGTTGGTGCAGGAAACCACTTTTGCACTTGTATTAGTGTGGAAAAACCACTTTTCGCACTTGTGTTAGTGTTGAAAAACCACTTTTCGCACTTGTGTTAGTGTTGAAAAACTACTTTTCGCCCTTGTGTTAGTGTTGAAAAACCACTTTTCGCCCTTGTGTAAGTGTTGAAAAACCACTTTTCGCACTTGTGTTAGTGTTGAAAAACCTCTTTTCGCACTTGTGTTGGTGCAGGAAACCACTTTTGCACTTGTATTAGTGTGGAAAAACCACTTTTCGCACTTGTGTTAATGTTGAAAAACCACTTTTCGCACTTGTGTTAGTGTTGAAAAACCACTTTTCGCACTTGTGTTAGTGTTGAAAAACCACTTTTCGCACTTGTGTTGGTGCAGGAAACCACTTTTGCACTTGTATTAGTGTGGACAAAACACTTTTCGCACTTGTGATAGTGTTGAAAAACCACTTTTCGCACTTGTGTTAGTGTTGAAAAACCACTTTTCGCACTTGTGTTGGTGCAGGAAACCACTTTTGCACTTGTATTAGTGTGGACAAAACACTTTTCGCACTTGTGATAGTGTTGAAAAACCACTTTTCGCACTTGTGTTAGTGTTGAAAAACCACTTTTCGCACTTGTGTTGGTGCAGTAAACCACTTTTGCACTTGTATTAGTGTGGAAAAACCACTTTTCGCACTTGTGTTAGTGTTGAAAAACCACTTTTCGCACTTGTGTTAGTGTTGAAAAACCACTTTTCACACTTGTGTTGGTGCAGGAAACCACTTTTGCACTTGTATTAGTGTGGAAAAAACACTTTTTGCACTTGTGGTAGTGTTGAAAAACCACTTTTCGCACTTGTGTTAGTGTTGAAAAACCACTTTTTGCACTTGTGTTGGTGCAGGAAACCACTTTTGCACTTGTATTAGTGTGGAAAAAACACTTTTCGCACTTGTGTTAGTGTTGAAAAACCACTTTTCGCACTTGTGTTAGTGTTGAAAAACCACTTTTCGCACTTGTGTTAGGGTTGAAAAACCACTTTTCGCACTTGTGTTGGTGCAGGAAACCACTTTTGCACTTGTATTAGTGTGGACAAAACACTTTTTGCACTTGTGATAGTGTTGAAAAACCACTTTTCGCACTAGTGTTAGTGTTGAAAAACCACTTTTCGCACTTGTGTTGGTGCAGGAAACCACTTTTGCACTTGTATTAGTGTGGATAAACCACTTTTCGCACTTGTGTTAGTGTTGAAAAACCACTTTTCGCACTTGTGTTAGTGTTGAAAAACCACTTTTCACACTTGTGTTGGTGCAGGTAACCACTTTTGCACTTGTATTAGTGTGGAAAAAACACTTTTTGCACTTGTGATAGTGTTGAAAAACCACTTTTCGCACTTGTGTTAGTGTTGAAAAACCACTTTTCGTACTTGTGTTGTTGCAGGAAACCACTTTTGCACTTGTATTAGTGTGGAAAAACCACTTTTCGCACTTGTGTTATTGTTGAAAAACCACTTTTCGCACTTGTGTTAGTGTTGAAAAACCACTTTTCGCCCTTGTGTTAGTGTTGAAAAACCACTTTTCGCCCTTGTGTTAGTGTTGAAAAACCACTTTTCGCACTTGTGTTAGTGTTGAAAAACCACTTTTCGCACTTGTGTTAGTGTTGAAAAACCACTCCTCGCACTTGTGTTGGTGCAGGAAACCACTTTTACACTTGTATTAGTGTGGAAAAACCACTTTTCGCACTTGTGTTAGTGTTGAAAAACCACTTTTCGCACTTGTGTTATTGTTGAAAAACCACTTTTCGTACTTGTGTTGGTGCAGGAAACCACTTTTGCACTTGTATTAGTGTGGAAAAACCACTTTTCGCACTTGTGTTAGTGTTGAAAAACCACTTTTCGCACTTGTGTTAGTGTTGAAAAACCACTTTTCGCCCTTGTGTTAGTGTTGAAAAACCACTTTTTGCCCTTGTGTTAGTGTTGAAAAACCACTTTTCGCACTTGTGTTAGTGTTGAAAAACCACTTTTTGCACTTGTGTTGGTGCAGGAAACCACTTTTGCACTTGTATTAGTGTGGAAAAAACACTTTTCGCACTTATGTTAGTGTTGAAAAACCACTTTTCGCACTTGTGTTAGTGTTGAAAAACCACTTTTCGCACTTGTGTTAGTATTGAAAAACCACTTTTCGCACTTGTGTTGGTGCAGGAAACCACTTTTGCACTTGTATTAGTGTGGACAAAACACTTTTTGCACTTGTGATAGTGTTGAAAAACCACTTTTCGCACTAGTGTTAGTGTTGAAAAACCACTTTTCGCACTTGTGTTGGTGCAGGAAACCACTTTTGCACTTGTATTAGTGTGGAAAAACCACTTTTCGCACTTGTGTTAGTGTTGAAAAACCACTTTTCGCACTTGTGTTAGTGTTGAAAAACCACTTTTCACACTTGTGTTGGTGCAGGAAACCACTTTTGCACTTGTATTAGTGTGGAAAAAACACTTTTTGCACTTGTGATAGTGTTGAAAAACCACTTTTCGCACTTGTGTTAGTGTTGAAAAACCACTTTTCGTACTTGTGTTGGTGCAGGAAACCACTTTTGCACTTGTATTAGTGTGGAACAACCACTTTTCGCACTTGTGTTAGTGTTGAAAAACCACTTTTCGCACTTGTGTTAGTGTTGAAAAACCACTTTTCGCACTTGTGTTGGTGCAGGAAACCACTTTTGCACTTGTGTTGGTGCAGGAAACCACTTTTGCACTCGTATTAGTGTGGACAAAACACTTTTTGCACTTGTGATGGTGTTGAAAAACCACTTTTCGCACTTGTGTTAGTGTTGAAAAACCACTTTTCGCACTTGTGTTGGTGCAGGAAACCACTTTTGCACTTGTATTAGTGTGGAAAAACCACTTTTCGCACTTGTGTTATTGTTGAAAAACCACTTTTCGCACTTGTGTTAGTGTTGAAAAACCACTTTTCGCACATGTGTTAGTGTTGAAAAACCACTTTTCGCACTTGTGTTGGTGCAGGAAACCACTTTTGCACTTGTATTAGTGTGGACAAAACACTTTTCGCACTTGTGATAGTGTTGAAAAACCACTTTTCGCACTTGTGTTAGTGTTGAAAAACCACTTTTCGCACTTGTATTGGTGCAGTAAACCACTTTTGCACTTGTATTAGTGTGGAAAAACCACTTTTCGCACTTGTGTTAGTGTTGAAAAACCACTTTTCGCAATTGTGTTAGTGTTGAAAAACCACTTTTCACACTTGTGTTGGTGCAGGAAACCACTTTTGCACTTGTATTAGTGTGGAAAAAACACTTTTTGCACTTGTGGTAGTGTTGAAAAACCACTTTTCGCACTTGTGTTAGTGTTGAAAAACCACTTTTTGCACTTGTGTTGGTGTTGAAAAACCACTTTTCACACTTGTGTTGGTGCAGGAAACCACTTTTGCACTTGTATTAGTGTGGAAAAAACACTTTTTGCACTTGTGATAGTGTTGAAAAACCACTTTTCGCACTTGTGTTAGTGTTGAAAAACCACTTTTCGTACTTGTGTTGGTGCAGGAAACCACTTTTGCACTTGTATTAGTGTGGCAAAACCACTTTTCGCACTTGTGTTAGTGTTGAAAAACCACTTTTCGCACTTGTGTTAGTGTTGAAAAACCACTTTTCACACTTGTGTTGGTGCAGGAAACCACTTTTGCACTTGTATTAGTGTGGAAAAAACACTTTTTGCACTTGTGATAGTGTTGAAAAACCACTTTTCGCACTTGTGTTAGTGTTGAAAAACCACTTTTCGTACTTGTGTTGGTGCAGGAAACCACTTTTGCACTTGTATTAGTGTGGAAAAACCACTTTTTTCACTTGTGTTATTGTTGAAAAACCACTTTTCGCACTTGTGTTAGTGTTGAAAAACCACTTTTCGCCCTTGTGTTAGTGTTGAAAAACCACTTTTCGCCCTTGTGTTACTGTTGAAAAACCACTTTTCGCACTTGTGTTAGTGTTGAAAAACCACTTTTCGCACTTGTGTTAGTGTTGAAAAATCACTTTTCGCACTTGTGTTGGTGCAGGAAACCACTTTTGCACTTGTATTAGTGTGGAAAAACCACTTTTCGCACTTGTGTTGGTGCAGGAAACCACTTTTGCACTTGTGTTGGTGCAGGAAACCACTTTTGCACTCGTATTAGTGTGGACAAAACACTTTTTGCACTTGTGATGGTGTTGAAAAACCACTTTTCGCACTTGTGTTAGTGTTGAAAAACCACTTTTCGCACTTGTGTTGGTGCAGGAAACCACTTTTGCACTTGTATTAGTGTGGAAAAACCACTTTTCGCACTTGTGTTATTGTTGAAAAACCACTTTTCGCACTTGTGTTAGTGTTGAAAAACCACTTTTCGCACATGTGTTAGTGTTGAAAAACCACTTTTCGCACTTGTGTTGGTGCAGGAAACCACTTTTGCACTTGTATTAGTGTGGACAAAACACTTTTCGCACTTGTGATAGTGTTGAAAAACCACTTTTCGCACTTGTGTTAGTGTTGAAAAACCACTTTTCGCACTTGTATTGGTGCAGTAAACCACTTTTGCACTTGTATTAGTGTGGAAAAACCACTTTTCGCACTTGTGTTAGTGTTGAAAAACCACTTTTCGCAATTGTGTTAGTGTTGAAAAACCACTTTTCACACTTGTGTTGGTGCAGGAAACCACGTTTGCACTTGTATTAGTGTGGAAAAAACACTTTTTGCACTTGTGGTAGTGTTGAAAAACCACTTTTCGCACTTGTGTTAGTGTTGAAAAACCACTTTTTGCACTTGTGTTGGTGTTGAAAAACCACTTTTCACACTTGTGTTGGTGCAGGAAACCACTTTTGCACTTGTATTAGTGTGGAAAAAACACTTTTTGCACTTGTGATAGTGTTGAAAAACCACTTTTCGCACTTGTGTTAGTGTTGAAAAACCACTTTTCGTACATGTGTTGGTGCAGGAAACCACTTTTGCACTTGTATTAGTGTGGCAAAACCACTTTTCGCACTTGTGTTAGTGTTGAAAAACCACTTTTCGCACTTGTGTTAGTGTTGAAAAACCACTTTTCACACTTGTGTTGGTGCAGGAAACCACTTTTGCACTTGTATTAGTGTGGAAAAAACACTTTTTGCACTTGTGATAGTGTTGAAAAACCACTTTTCGCACTTGTGTTAGTGTTGAAAAACCACTTTTCGTACTTGTGTTGGTGCAGGAAACCACTTTTGCACTTGTATTAGTGTGGAAAAACCACTTTTTTCACTTGTGTTATTGTTGAAAAACCACTTTTCGCACTTGTGTTAGTGTTGAAAAACCACTTTTCGCCCTTGTGTTTGTGTTGAAAAACCACTTTTCGCCCTTGTGTTACTGTTGAAAAACCACTTTTCGCACTTGTGTTAGTGTTGAAAAACCACTTTTCGCACTTGTGTTAGTGTTGAAAAATCACTTTTCGCACTTGTGTTGGTGCAGGAAACCACTTTTGCACTTGTATTATTGTGGAAAAACCACTTTTCGCACTTGTGTTAGTGTTGAAAAACCACTTTTCGCACTTGTGTTATTGTTGAAAAACCACTTTTCGTACTTGTGTTGGTGCAGGAAACCACTTTTGCACTTGTATTAGTGTGGAAAAACCACTTTTCGCACTTGTGTTAGTGTTGAAAAACCACTTTTCGCACTTGTGTTAGTGTTGAAAAACCACTTTTCGCCCTTGTGTTAGTGTTGAAAAACCACTTTTCGCCCTTGTGTTAGTGTTGAAAAACCACTTTTCGCACTTGTGTTAGTGTTGAAAAACCTCTTTTCGCACTTGTGTTGGTGCAGGAAACCACTTTTGCACTTGTATTAGTGTGGAAAAACCACTTTTCGCACTTGTGTTAGTGTTGAAAAACCACTTTTCGCCCTTGTGTTAGTGTTGAAAAACCACTTTTCGCCCTTGTGTTAGTGTTGAAAAACCACTTTTCGCACTTGTGTTAGTGTTGAAAAACCACTTTTCGCACTTGTGTTAGTGTTGAAAAACCACTTTTCGCACTTGTGTTAGTGTTGAAAAACCACTTTTTGCACTTGTGTTGGTGCAGGAAACCACTTTTGCACTTGTATTAGTGTGGACAAAACACTTTTCGCACTTGTGATAGTGTTGAAAAACCACTTTTCGCACTTGTGTTAGTGTTGAAAAACCACTTTTCGCACTTGTGTTGGTGCAGTAAACCACTTTTGCACTTGTATTAGTGTGGAAAAACCACTTTTCGCACTTGTGTTAGTGTTGAAAAACCACTTTTCGCAATTGTGTTAGTGTTGAAAAACCACTTTTCACACTTGTGTTGGTGCAGGAAACCACTTTTGCACTTGTATTAGTGTGGAAAAAACACTTTTTGCACTTGTGGTAGTGTTGAAAAACCACTTTTCGCACTTGTGTTAGTGTTGAAAAACCACTTTTTGCACTTGTGTTGGTGCAGGAAACCACTTTTGCACTTGTATTAGTGTGGAAAAAACACTTTTCGCACTTGTGTTAGTGTTGAAAAACCACTTTTCGCACTTGTGTTAGTGTTGAAAAACCACTTTTCGCACTTGTGTTAGTGTTGAAAAACCACTTTTCGTACTTGTGTTGGTGCAGGAAACCACTTTTGCACTTGTATTAGTGTGGAAAAACCACTTTTCGCACTTGTGTTAGTGTTGAAAAACCACTTTTCGCCCTTGTGTTAGTGTTGAAAAACCACTTTTCGCCCTTGTGTTAGTGTTGAAAAACCACTTTTCGCACTTGTGTTAGTGTTGAAAAACCACTTTTCGCACTTGTGTTAGTGTTGAAAAACCACTTTTCGCACTTGTGTTAGTGTTGAAAAACCACTTTTTGCACTTGTGTTGGTGCAGGAAACCACTTTTGCACTTGTATTAGTGTGGACAAAACACTTTTCGCACTTGTGATAGTGTTGAAAAACCACTTTTCGCACTTGTGTTAGTGTTGAAAAACCACTTTTCGCAATTGTGTTAGTGTTGAAAAACCACTTTTCACACTTGTGTTGGTGCAGGAAACCACTTTTGCACTTGTATTAGTGTGGAAAAAACACTTTTTGCACTTGTGGTAGTGTTGAAAAACCACTTTTCGCACTTGTGTTAGTGTTGAAAAACCACTTTTTGCACTTGTGTTGGTGCAGGAAACCACTTTTGCACTTGTATTAGTGTGGAAAAAACACTTTTCGCACTTGTGTTAGTGTTGAAAAACCACTTTTCGCACTTGTGTTAGTGTTGAAAAACCACTTTTCGCACTTGTGTTAGTGTTGAAAAACCACTTTTCGCACTTGTGTTGGTGCAGGAAACCACTTTTCACACTTGTGTTGGTGCAGGAAACCACTTTTGCACTTGTATTAGTGTGGAAAAAACACTTTTTGCACTTGTGATAGTGTTGAAAAACCACTTTTCGCAATTGTGTTAGTGTTGAAAAACCACTTTTCACACTTGTGTTGGTGCAGGAAACCACTTTTGCACTTGTATTAGTGTGGAAAAAACACTTTTTGCACTTGTGATAGTGTTGAAAAACCACTTTTCGCACTTGTGTTAGTGTTGAAAAACCACTTTTCGCACTTGTGTTGGTGCAGTAAACCACTTTTGCACTTGTATTAGTGTGGAAAAACCACTTTTCGCACTTGTGTTAGTGTTGAAAAACCACTTTTCGCAATTGTGTTAGTGTTGAAAAACCACTTTTCACACTTGTGTTGGTGCAGGAAACCACTTTTGCACTTGTATTAGTGTGGAAAAACCACTTTTCGCACTTGTGTTAGTGTTGAAAAACCACTTTTCGCACTTGTGTTAGTGTTGAAAAACCACTTTTCACACTTGTGTTGGTGCAGGAAACCACTTTTGCACTTGTATTAGTGTGGAAAAAACACTTTTTGCACTTGTGATAGTGTTGAAAAACCACTTTTCGCACTTGTGTTAGTGTTGAAAAACCACTTTTCGTACTTGTGTTGGTGCAGGAAACCACTTTTGCACTTGTATTAGTGTGGAAAAACCACTTTTCGCACTTGTGTTATTGTTGAAAAACCACTTTTCGCACTTGTGTTAGTGTTGAAAAACCACTTTTCGCCCTTGTGTTAGTGTTGAAAAACCACTTTTCGCCCTTGTGTTAGTGTTGAAAAACCACTTTTCGCACTTGTGTTAGTGTTGAAAAACCACTTTTCGCACTTGTGTTAGTGTTGAAAAATCACTTTTCGCACTTGTGTTGGTGCAGGAAACCACTTTTGCACTTGTATTAGTGTGGAAAAACCACTTTTCGCACTTGTGTTAGTGTTGAAAAACCACTTTTCGCACTTGTGTTATTGTTGAAAAACCACTTTTCGTACTTGTGTTGGTGCAGGAAACCACTTTTGCACTTGTATTAGTGTGGAAAAACCACTTTTCGCACTTGTGTTAGTGTTGAAAATCCACTTTTCGCACTTGTGTTAGTGTTGAAAAACTACTTTTCGCCCTTGTGTTAGTGTTGAAAAACCACTTTTCGCCCTTGTGTTAGTGTTGAAAAACCACTTTTCGCACTTGTGTTAGTGTTGAAAAACCTCTTTTCGCACTTGTGTTGGTGCAGGAAACCACTTTTGCACTTGTATTAGTGTGGAAAAACCACTTTTCGCACTTGTGTTAGTGTTGAAAAACCACTTTTCGCACTTGTGTTAGTGTTGAAAAACCACTTTTCGCACTTGTGTTAGTGTTGAAAAACCACTTTTCGCACTTGTGTTGGTGCAGGAAACCACTTTTGCACTTGTATTAGTGTGGACAAAACACTTTTCGCACTTGTGATAGTGTTGAAAAACCACTTTTCGCACTTGTGTTAGTGTTGAAAAACCACTTTTCGCACTTGTGTTGGTGCAGTAAACCACTTTTGCACTTGTATTAGTGTGGAAAAACCACTTTTCGCACTTGTGTTAGTGTTGAAAAACCACTTTTCGCACTTGTGTTAGTGTTGAAAAACCACTTTTCACACTTGTGTTGGTGCAGGAAACCACTTTTGCACTTGTATTAGTGTGGAAAAAACACTTTTTGCACTTGTGGTAGTGTTGAAAAACCACTTTTCGCACTTGTGTTAGTGTTGAAAAACCACTTTTTGCACTTGTGTTGGTGCAGGAAACCACTTTTGCACTTGTATTAGTGTGGAAAAAACACTTTTCGCACTTGTGTTAGTGTTGAAAAACCACTTTTCGCACTTGTGTTAGTGTTGAAAAACCACTTTTCGCACTTGTGTTAGTGTTGAAAAACCACTTTTCGCACTTGTGTTGGTGCAGGAAACCACTTTTGCACTTGTATTAGTGTGGACAAAACACTTTTTGCACTTGTGATAGTGTTGAAAAACCACTTTTCGCACTAGTGTTAGTGTTGAAAAACCACTTTTCGCACTTGTGTTGGTGCAGGAAACCACTTTTGCACTTGTATTAGTGTGGAAAAACCACTTTTCGCACTTGTGTTAGTGTTGAAAAACCACTTTTCGCACTTGTGTTAGTGTTGAAAAACCACTTTTCACACTTGTGTTGGTGCAGGTAACCACTTTTGCACTTGTATTAGTGTGGAAAAAACACTTTTTGCACTTGTGATAGTGTTGAAAAACCACTTTTCGCACTTGTGTTAGTGTTGAAAAACCACTTTTCGTACTTGTGTTGTTGCAGGAAACCACTTTTGCACTTGTATTAGTGTGGAAAAACCACTTTTCGCACTTGTGTTATTGTTGAAAAACCACTTTTCGCACTTGTGTTAGTGTTGAAAAACCACTTTTCGCCCTTGTGTTAGTGTTGAAAAACCACTTTTCGCCCTTGTGTTAGTGTTGAAAAACCACTTTTCGCACTTGTGTTAGTGTTGAAAAACCACTTTTCGCACTTGTGTTAGTGTTGAAAAACCACTCCTCGCACTTGTGTTGGTGCAGGAAACCACTTTTACACTTGTATTAGTGTGGAAAAACCACTTTTCGCACTTGTGTTAGTGTTGAAAAACCACTTTTCGCACTTGTGTTATTGTTGAAAAACCACTTTTCGTACTTGTGTTGGTGCAGGAAACCACTTTTGCACTTGTATTAGTGTGGAAAAACCACTTTTCGTACTTGTGTTAGTGTTGAAAAACCACTTTTCGCACTTGTGTTAGTGTTGAAAAACCACTTTTCGCCCTTGTGTTAGTGTTGAAAAACCACTTTTCGCCCTTGTGTTAGTGTTGAGAAACCACTTTTCGCACTTGTGTTAGTGTTGAAAAACCACTTTTTGCACTTGTGTTGGTGCAGGAAACCACTTTTGCACTTGTATTAGTGTGGAAAAAACACTTTTCGCACTTATGTTAGTGTTGAAAAACCACTTTTCGCACTTGTGTTAGTGTTGAAAAACCACTTTTCGCACTTGTGTTAGTGTTGAAAAACCACTTTTCGCACTTGTGTTGGTGCAGGAAACCACTTTTGCACTTGTATTAGTGTGGACAAAACACTTTTTGCACTTGTGATAGTGTTGAAAAACCACTTTTCGCACTTGTGTTAGTGTTGAAAAACCACTTTTCGCACTTGTGTTGGTGCAGGAAACCACTTTTGCACTTGTATTAGTGTGGAAAAACCACTTTTCGCACTTGTGTTAGTGTTGAAAAACCACTTTTCGCACTTGTGTTAGTGTTGAAAAACCACTTTTCACACTTGTGTTGGTGCAGGAAACCACTTTTGCACTTGTATTAGTGTGGAAAAAACACTTTTTGCACTTGTGATAGTGTTGAAAAACCACTTTTCGCACTTGTGTTAGTGTTGAAAAACCACTTTTCGTACTTGTGTTGGTGCAGGAAACCACTTTTGCACTTGTATTAGTGTGGAAAAACCACTTTTCGCACTTGTGTTAGTGTTGAAAAACCACTTTTCGCACTTGTGTTAGTGTTGAAAAACCACTTTTTGCCCTTGTGTTAGTGTTGAAAAACCACTTTTCGCCCTTGTGTTAGTGTTGAAAAACCACTTTTCGCACTTGTGTTAGTGTTGAAAAACCACTTTTCGCACTTGTGTTAGTGTTGAAAAACCACTTTTCGCACTTGTGTTGGTGCAGGAAACCACTTTTGCACTTGTATTAGTGTGGAAAAACCACTTTTCGCACTTGTGTTAATGTTGAAAAACCACTTTTCGCACTTGTGTTAGTGTTGAAAAACCACTTTTCGCACTTGTGTTGGTGCAGGAAACCACTTTTGCACTTGTATTAGTGTGGAAAAAACACTTTTCGCACTTGTGTTAGTGTTGAAAAACCACTTTTCGCACTTGTGTTAGTGTTGAAAAACCACTTTTCGCACTTGTGTTGGTGCAGGAAACCACTTTTGCACTTGTATTAGTGTGGAAAAAACACTTTTTGCACTTGTGATAGTGTTGAAAAACCACTTTTCGCACTTGTGTTAGTGTTGAAAAACCACTTTTCGCACTTGTGTTGGTGCAGGAAACCACTTTTGCACTTGTATTAGTGTGGAAAAACCACTTTTCGCACTGTGTTAGTGTTGAAAAACCACTTTTCGCACTTGTGTTAGTGTTGAAAAACCACTTTTCGCACTTGTGTTGGTGCAGGAAACCACTTTTGCACTTGTATTAGTGTGGAAAAAACACTTTTTGCACTTGTGATAGTGTTGAAAAACCACTTTTTGCACTTGTGTTAGTGTTGAAAAACCACTTTTCGCACTTGTGTTGGTGCAGGAAACCACTTTTGCACTTGTATTAGTGTGGAACAACCACTTTTCGCACTTGTGTTAGTGTTGAAAAACCACTTTTCGCACTTGTGTTAGTGTTGAAAAACCACTTTTCGCACTTGTGTTGGTGCAGGAAACCACTTTTGCACTTGTATTAGTGTGGAAAAAACACTTTTTGCACTTATGATAGTGTTGAAAAACCACTTTTCGCACTTGTGTTAGTGTTGAAAAACCAATTTTCGCACTTGTGTTGGTGCAGGAAACCACTTTTGCACTTGTATTAGTGTGGAAAAACCACTTTTCGCACTTGTGTTAATGTTGAAAAACCACTTTTCGCACTTGTGTTAGTGTTTAAAAACCACTTTTCGCACTTGTGTTAGTGTTGAAAAACCACTTTTCGCACTTGTGTTGGTGCAGGAAACCACTTTTGCACTTGTATTAGTGTGGACAAAACACTTTTTGCACTTGTGATAGTGTTGAAAAACCACTTTTCGCACTTGTGTTAGTGTTGAAAAACCACTTTTCGTACTTGTGTTGGTGCAGGAAACCACTTTTGCACTTGTATTAGTGTGGAAAAACCACTTTTCGCACTTGTGTTAGTGTTGAAAAACCACTTTTCGCACTTGTGTTAGTGTTGAAAAACCACTTTTCGCCCTTGTGTTAGTGTTGAAAAACCACTTTTCGCCCTTGTGTTAGTGTTGAAAAACCACTTTTCGCACTTGTGTTAGTGTTGAAAAACCACTTTTCGCCCTTGTGTTAGTGTTGAAAAACCACTTTTCGCCCTTGTGTTAGTGTTGAAAAACCACTTTTCACACTTGTGTTGGTGCAGGAAACCACTTTTGCACTTGTATTAGTGTGGAAAAAACACTTTTTGCACTTGTGATAGTGTTGAAAAACCACTTTTCGCACTTGTGTTAGTGTTGAAAAACCACTTTTCGTACTTGTGTTGGTGCAGGAAACCACTTTTGCACTTGTATTAGTGTGGAAAAACCACTTTTCGCACTTGTGTTATTGTTGAAAAACCACTTTTCGCACTTGTGTTAGTGTTGAAAAACCACTTTTCGCCCTTGTGTTAGTGTTGAAAAACCACTTTTCGCCCTTGTGTTAGTGTTGAAAAACCACTTTTCGCACTTGTGTTAGTGTTGAAAAACCACTTTTCGCACTTGTGTTAGTGTTGAAAAACCACTTTTCGCACTTGTGTTGGTGCAGGAAACCACTTTTGCACTTGTATTAGTGTAGAAAAACCACTTTTCGCACTTGTGTTAGTGTTGAAAAACCACTTTTCGCACTTGTGTTAGTGTTGAAAAACCACTTTTCGCACTTGTGTTGGTGCAGGAAACCACTTTTGCACTTGTATTAGTGTGGAAAAACCACTTTTCGCACTTGTGTTAGTGTTGAAAAACCACTTTTCGCACTTGTGTTAGTGTTGAAAAACCACTTTTCGCACTTGTGTTGGTGCAGGAAACCACTTTTGCACTTGTATTAGTGTGGAAAAAACACTTTTTGCACTTATGATAGTGTTGAAAAACCACTTTTCGCACTTGTGTTAGTGTTGAAAAACCAATTTTCGCACTTGTGTTGGTGCAGGAAACCACTTTTGCACTTGTATTAGTGTGGAAAAACCACTTTACGCACTTGTGTTAATGTTGAAAAACCACTTTTCGCACTTGTGTTAGTGTTTAAAAACCACTTTTCGCACTTGTGTTAGTGTTGAAAAACCACTTTTCGCACTTGTGTTGGTGCAGGAAACCACTTTTGCACTTGTATTAGTGTGGACAAAACACTTTTTGCACTTGTGATGGTGTTGAAAAACCACTTTTCGCACTTGTGTTAGTGTTGAAAAACCACTTTTCGCACTTGTGTTAGTGTTGAAAAACCACTTTTCGCCCTTGTGTTAGTGTTGAAAAACCACTTTTCGCACTTGTGTTAGTGTTGAAAAACCACTTTTCGCACTTGTGTTAGTGTTGAAAAATCACTTTTCGCACTTGTGTTGGTGCAGGAAACCACTTTTGCACTTGTATTAGTGTGGAAAAACCACTTTTCGCACTTGTGTTAGTGTTGAAAAACCACTTTTCGCACTTGTGTTATTGTTGAAAAACCACTTTTCGTACTTGTGTTGGTGCAGGAAACCACTTTTGCACTTGTATTAGTGTGGAAAAACCACTTTTCGCACTTGTGTTAGTGTTGAAAAACCACTTTTCGCACTTGTGTTAGTGTTGAAAAACTACTTTTCACCCTTGTGTTAGTGTTGAAAAACCACTTTTCGCCCTTGTGTTAGTGTTGAAAAACCACTTTTCGCACTTGTGTTAGTGTTGAAAAACCTCTTTTCGCACTTGTGTTGGTGCAGGAAACCACTTTTGCACTTGTATTAGTGTGGAAAAACCACTTTTCGCACTTGTGTTAGTGTTGAAAAACCACTTTTCGCACTTGTGTTAGTGTTGAAAAACCACTTTTCGCACTTGTGTTAGTGTTGAAAAACCACTTTTCGCACTTGTGTTGGTGCAGGAAACCACTTTTGCACTTGTATTAGTGTGGACAAAACACTTTTCGCACTTGTGATAGTGTTGAAAAACCACTTTTCGCACTTGTGTTAGTGTTGAAAAACCACTTTTCGCACTTGTGTTGGTGCAGTAAACCACTTTTGCACTTGTATTAGTGTGGAAAAACCACTTTTCGCACTTGTGTTAGTGTTGAAAAACCACTTTTCGCACTTGTGTTAGTGTTGAAAAACCACTTTTCACACTTGTGTTGGTGCAGGAAACCACTTTTGCACTTGTATTAGTGTGGAAAAAACACTTTTTGCACTTGTGGTAGTGTTGAAAAACCACTTTTCGCACTTGTGTTAGTGTTGAAAAACCACTTTTTGCACTTGTGTTGGTGCAGGAAACCACTTTTGCACTTGTATTAGTGTGGAAAAAACACTTTTCGCACTTGTGTTAGTGTTGAAAAACCACTTTTCGCACTTGTGTTAGTGTTGAAAAACCACTTTTTGCACTTGTGTTGGTGCAGGAAACCACTTTTGCACTTGTATTAGTGTGGAAAAAACACTTTTCGCACTTGTGTTAGTGTTGAAAAACCACTTTTCGCACTTGTGTTGGTGTTGAAAAACCACTTTTCGCACTTGTGTTAGTGTTGAAAAACCACTTTTCGCACTTGTGTTGGTGCAGGAAACCACTTTTGCACTTGTATTAGTGTGGACAAAACACTTTTTGCACTTGTGATAGTGTTGAAAAACCACTTTTCGCACTAGTGTTAGTGTTGAAAAACCACTTTTCGCACTTGTGTTGGTGCAGGAAACCACTTTTGCACTTGTATTAGTGTGGAAAAACCACTTTTCGCACTTGTGTTAGTGTTGAAAAACCACTTTTTGCACTTGTGTTAGTGTTGAAAAACCACTTTTCACACTTGTGTTGGTGCAGGTAACCACTTTTGCACTTGAATTAGTGTGGAAAAAACACTTTTTGCACTTGTGATAGTGTTGAAAAACCACATTTCGCACTTGTGTTAGTGTTGAAAAACCACTTTTCGTACTTGTGTTGTTGCAGGAAACCACTTTTGCACTTGTATTAGTGTGGAAAAACCACTTTTCGCACTTGTGTTATTGTTGAAAAACCACTTTTCGCACTTGTGTTAGTGTTGAAAAACCACTTTTCGCCCTTGTGTTAGTGTTGAAAAACCACTTTTCGCCCTTGTGTTAGTGTTGAAAAACCACTTTTCGCACTTGTGTTAGTGTTGAAAAACCACTTTTCGCACTTGTGTTAGTGTTGAAAAACCACTTCTCGCACTTGTGTTGGTGCAGGAAACCACTTTTACACTTGTATTAGTGTGGAAAAACCACTTTTCGCACTTGTGTTAGTGTTGAAAAACCACTTTTCGCACTTGTGTTATTGTTGAAAAACCACTTTTCGTACTTGTGTTGGTGCAGGAAACCACTTTTGCACTTGTATTGGTGTGGAAAAACCACTTTTCGCACTTGTGTTAGTGTTGAAAAACCACTTTTCGCACTTGTGTTAGTGTTGAAAAACCACTTTTCGCCCTTGTGTTAGTGTTGAAAAACCACTTTTCGCCCTTGTGTTAGTGTTGAAAAACCACTTTTCGCACTTGTGTTAGTGTTGAAAAACCACTTTTTGCACTTGTGTTGGTGCAGGAAACCACTTTTGCACTTGTATTAGTGTGGAAAAAACACTTTTCGCACTTATGTTAGTGTTGAAAAACCACTTTTCGCACTTGTGTTAGTGTTGAAAAACCACTTTTCGCAGTTGTGTTAGTGTTGAAAAACCACTTTTCGCACTTGTGTTGGTGCAGGAAACCACTTTTGCACTTGTATTAGTGTGGACAAAACACTTTTTGCACTTGTGATAGTGTTGAAAAACCACTTTTCGCACTTGTGTTAGTGTTGAAAAACCACTTTTCGCACTTGTGTTGGTGCAGGAAACCTCTTTTGCACTTGTATTAGTGTGGAAAAACCACTTTTCGCACTTGTGTTAGTGTTGAAAAACCACTTTTCGCACTTGTGTTAGTGTTGAAAAACCACTTTTCACACTTGTGTTGGTGCAGGAAACCACTTTTGCACTTGTATTAGTGTGGAAAAAACACTTTTTGCACTTGTGATAGTGTTGAAAAACCACTTTTCGCACTTGTGTTAGTGTTGAAAAACCACTTTTCGTACTTGTGTTGGTGCAGGAAACCACTTTTGCACTTGTATTAGTGTGGAAAAACCACTTTTCGCACTTGCGTTAGTGTTGAAAAACCACTTTTCGCACTTGTGTTAGTGTTGAAAAACCACTTTTTGCCCTTGTGTTAGTGTTGAAAAACCACTTTTCGCCCTTGTGTTAGTGTTGAAAAACCACTTTTCGCACTTGTGTTAGTGTTGAAAAACCACTTTTCGCACTTGTGTTAGTGTTGAAAAACCACTTTTCGCACTTGTGTTGGTGCAGGAAACCACTTTTGCACTTGTATTAGTGTGGAAAAACCACTTTTCGCACTTGTGTTAGTGTTGAAAAACCACTTTTCGCACTTGTGTTAGTGTTGAAAAACCACTTTTCGCACTTGTGTTGGTGCAGGAAACCACTTTTGCACTTGTATTAGTGTGGAAAAAACACTTTTCGCACTTGTGTTAGTGTTGAAAAACCACTTTTCGCACTTGTGTTAGTGTTGAAAAACCACTTTTCGCACTTGTGTTGGTGCAGGAAACCACTTTTGCACTTGTATTAGTGTGGAAAAAACACTTTTTGCACTTGTGATAGTGTTGAAAAACCACTTTTCGCACTTGTGTTAGTGTTGAAAAACCACTTTTCGCACTTGTGTTGGTGCAGGAAACCACTTTTGCACTTGTATTAGTGTGGAAAAACCACTTTTCGCACTGTGTTAGTGTTGAAAAACCACTTTTCGCACTTGTGTTAGTGTTGAAAAACCACTTTTCGCACTTGTGTTGGTGCAGGAAACCACTTTTGCACTTGTATTAGTGTGGAAAAAACACTTTTTGCACTTGTGATAGTGTTGAAAAACCACTTTTTGCACTTGTGTTAGTGTTGAAAAACCACTTTTCGCACTTGTGTTGGTGCAGGAAACCACTTTTGCACTTGTATTAGTGTGGAACAACCACTTTTCGCACTTGTGTTAGTGTTGAAAAACCACTTTTCGCACTTGTGTTAGTGTT
>NW_027619330.1:0-45707 GCF_964187855.1 Myxine glutinosa
GTGGTTTTTCAACACTAACACAAGTGCGAAAAGTGGTTTTTCCACACTAATAGAAGTGCAAAAGTGGTTTCCTGCACCAACACAAGTGCGAAAAGTGGTTTTTCAACACTAACACAAGTGCGAAAAGTGGTTTTTCAACACTATCACAAGTGCAAAAAGTGTTTTTTCCACACTAATACAAGTGCAAAGTGTTTTTTCCACACTAATACAAGTGCAAAAGTGGTTTCCTGCACCAACACAAGTGCGAAAAGTGGTTTTTCAACACTAACACAAGTGCGAAAAGTGGTTTTTCAACACTATCACAAGTGCAAAAAGTGTTTTTTCCACACTAATACAAGTGAAAAAGTGGTTTCCTGCACCAACACAAGTGCGAAAGGTGGTTTTTCAACACTAACACAAGTGCGAAAAGTGGTTTTTCAACACTAACACAAGTGCGAAAAGTGGTTTTTCCACACTAATACAAGTGCGAAAAGTGGTTTTTCAACACTATCACAAGTGCAAAAAGTGTTTTTTCCACACTAATACAAGTGCAAAAGTGGTTTCCTGCACTAACACAAGTTCGAAAAGTGGTTTTTCAACACTAACACAAGTGCGAAAAGTGGTTTTTCAACATTATCACAAGTGCAAAAAGTGTTTTTTCCACACTAATACAAGTGCAAAAGTGGTTTCCTGCACTAACACAAGTTCGAAAAGTGGTTTTTCAACACTAACACAAGTGCGAAAAGTGGTTTTTCAACACTAACACAAGTGCGAAAAGTGGTTTTTCCACACTAATACAAGTGCAAAAGTGGTTTCCTGCACCAACACAAGTGCGAAAAGTGGTTTTTCAACACTAACACAAGTGCGAAAAGTGGTTTTTCAATACTAACACAAGTGCAAAAAGTGGTTTTTCCACACTAATACAAGTGCAAAAGTGGTTTCCTGCACCAACACAAGTGCGAAAAGTGGTTTTTCAACACTAACACAAGTGCGAAAAGTGGTTTTTCAACACTAACACAAGTGCGAAAAGTGGTTTTTCCACACTAATACAAGTGCAAAAGTGGTTTCCTGCACCAACACAAGTGCGAAAAGTGGTTTTTCAACACTAACACAAGTGCGAAAAGTGGTTTTTCAACACTATCACAAGTGCAAAAAGTGTTTTTTCCACACTAATACAAGTGCAAAAGTGGTTTCCTGCACTAACACAAGTTCGAAAAGTGGTTTTTCAACACTAACACAAGTGCGAAAAGTGGTTTTTCAACACTAACACAAGTGCGAAAAGTGGTTTTTCCACACTAATACAAGTGCAAAAGTGGTTTCCTGCACCAACACAAGTGCGAAAAGTCGTTTTTCAACACTAACACAAGTGCGAAAAGTGGTTTTTCAACACTAACACAAGTGCGAAAAGTGTTTTTCCACACTAATACAAGTGCAAAAGTGGTTTCCTGCACCAACACAAGTGCGAAAAGTGGTTTTTCAACACTAACACAAGTGCGAAAAGTGGTTTTTCAACACTATCACAAGTAGGTGATAAATGTTGCTTCTGGGACACCTCCGTTTAACATGGGAAATCCCTATCTAATGTCATTTACCCCCCTGTTTTAAAAAAAATCATAAACACCTCTATTTCTCCCTCTATGAACCTATAATCCTTCTCGCCTTATGAACCTATAATCCTTCTCGCCTTATGAACCTATAATCCTTCTCACCTTATGAACCTATAATCCTTCTCGCCTTATGAACCTATGATTTTCTTCCTTTATGAACCTATAATCCTTCTAGCCTTATGAACCTATGATCATTCTCACTTCCATGTAAATTTTACCCTATTCCCCCCACTACCCCCTTAATGTAGTTCCTTAGACCACTCTGCTAATGAGCCTATAAATATATTATCTCTTTCTAACTTTTTTAAGAGTTCCATTCTCCTATAGAACTCATCCCCATCAAGTATATTTATAAAGTATACAGGTTCCTTAACCTTTTGTTGTGAAAGTATAAAGTGGTATGTTTCACGGAGGGTTCTTGTTTGACCTCCTCCTCTCCCACATACCATTTTAAAATTATAATATTTATTATCCGATTGATAACCATTAAAGTTCTCACTCCACTCTAATATATTTTTCTTCCCACCCTCCATTACCCCACTTAACAAATGAATACGTTTATCCGTCTTGAGAACCTTCTGACCAGTGATTCTCTCAACCTCTTGAATCTGATATTTTTCACATTCGTTATGTTTTCCATTTATATACCAAGGTTGATTACACCTCCACTCTTTAGTCTGGTTGATACTTGGTTCTATCATTTATATAATAGTAAAAAAGGTGGCGGTAGCCCGTTAAAATCCCTAACCCCCCTTTTTAACTTATCACTTATATATATATATATCTTATATACTTATATAACCATAAGGGAGACGATCAATTCCATTTTCTAAAATAAACCTCTTATCATCAAAAGCCCCCAATGCTTTCTTATTCACCTCTTCTGAATATAATTGATGTTTATAACTTCTTATTCCATTAATCTTTCTAAACTCTTCTTTCTTTGTTGTTAAACAGTTATAATAATCCTTAAAGTTTATTGTTTCTTTAATGACATTTTTCTTTATACCTTTTAACTTCTTATCAGTCTTTTCAACGTTATTCACAATGTATTTATAAGCATAAGCCTTCGACCTCAATCCCACAAATTCACTCATAACATTTCCTCCCAATTCATCCTTGAACTTTCCAATCACCTTTTTATTTTTAGAAGAGAACAACTCACTCTCTGGACTGTAATTACTTGTATCATAGATATTAATGTCCTTTTTCATATCTGAATAAACATCATCAGTATTAATTTTCAAAATAAAACTATCAGTATCCATATACAACAATGACACATTATCCTTATACTTTGATTTTAGATTAATATAAAAGTAATCATACATTAATGACTTTGACAAGTCAAGAATTGATGTTCCAATGTAAATAGGTTTGTCCATTTCAATACTCTCTTTAACCAAATGGATCGCACAAAAGTTCTCAGTAAAGACCTCAGCTCTAGTAAAACTCGGTCTATTAATTAATTTTGATGCTTGTTCCCAAGATGTTGCTAGTCTGATATTTTGTCTTTTCCTCACATTTTCCATGGTCTTACCAAAGACCGCATTATTCATTAATTTATAAAAGTCTTTCTCAAAATCTGTTTTTGACTCTGTTCTTCTTTGTGTATTAAAATCAATGTACCCCTTTAACCAATGACTTTGATTGAACTTTAGAACCCTGTGGATCTTCTCTACTCTTAGACCTTTTGATAAATATTGTCGCAAATTTCTTTGGTGTAGTACATAATTTTTCTTGTTATATAATGTAGTAAGTAATTTTTCTGTTGATTCACCTATATCAAACGATCGTTGATAATCACTCAACCATTCTTTCTTTGGACTTTCTTTCTCACAAGCAAATGGAAGATCTTTATGTTTGATATGAAGTTCTTCAGGATATTTTAAATCAACCTCAAAATAATAACCAACCTTTGAATCATCCAATTGTTTTTGTGTAGAGATACATACATCTTGTAAAACCTTTGTGTAGTCTTTTTCCTTTACCCATCTTAGTTTCCCATAAGGAAGAGCTTGAGACATTGCCCAGCCATACAAGTTGTTTGCGTCATAGTACATCAAGTAAGAACTCTCTTTCGTTGAATCATAATTTGGAAGATATTTGTTATTTGCTTTTGAGTAGCTGCTCGAGCATACTTGTGAAATTCCACCTCTTTTTGCCTTTTCAATCATCAAAAGCATATCGACATCGGTTATCAAATCCAAATCTTGTTTTGTCATTTTCAACATCGCGCTCCAAGCCAATCCAGGTGCTGTGTAGTAGTGAGCAGGATCCAATCCATATCCAGTGCGACAAACAGATCTAAAGGCTTCAAATACATCGGCCAATAAAAGCACATCAGTTTTGAGATACAAATCGTGATACTCACCAAGATTCTTGATGTTATATTTTTCCCAAACATTTTGTGCGTGTACATAATCTTTATCAGATATATGACTGTTGTTTAATTTGTTATCGAAATTTTCTTTTAAAGGAAGTTGTGTTTCATTGAATCTCTCAAATGAGTCCATATAGTCATAGGGGTAAATTCCCTTTTGTGTTAGAAAATCTTTATCTGAAAAATACTCTGAAAGACATGGAAACTCTTTTAGATTTTGAACCAAGTTAGCCAATGGACTTGCCATGAATTTAAATGTATCAAGAAATCTGATATGAGTAATAGGAGATGTGTGAATTGTTTTTGTGAATGAAATGTATTTCTGATCTGTGTTAGGAATTGCTGAAATGTGTCCAGATGTCTTTGAAAGTTCATTAATAAATAGATGCGTATCATAATGAGCATTGTTATGAAGAAAGACAGGAATGAAAGAGGGGAGTTGATAATTAATATTACAACTTTGATGAGCTGGACCTCTATATTTACCAGTGAGATGACAATGATCTCTAACCTTTAGACCTTCACCAATTTTTTCCTCACAAATATGACAAACATTGTTTTTTCTAAATTCCCTTTTCTGTTCACTCGTCAAAGACATTGGTTTATTAGTTTCTCTCATTATCTTGGTTAATCGGACACAGTCTTTTTCTAGTCGTTTCACAAACTCCTCTGGGGTATTTGAGCCTCTATACTCCTCTAACTTGTTATATTTATCACCAACGGATGATTTGATATAATAACAAAAACCGCAAGGAGTATGTTTTTGATATTTATTTGTGTATGAATCTTTTGGATCTGGAGAAGCAGTATCTATTTTTTCTAGAATACTTTCAAAATCAGCATATATAACAAATGGATGTTTGATCTTTTTCTTTTCATCTTTGAATGTGATATTTGAGCCTTCTTTAGGCATATTGATTACCGTTGATTTATGTTCACCACAATAATTTGAATGTTTATCTAATCTTTCTTGTGTATGGAAGAAGTTAAGACAACGCAAACAAATATATATTTTATTTGTTCTTTTACATACTTGTGGTTTTATTAATTTAGCAATATCTTTAATGTATGTATAATGTGAATTTTCCTCTGAATTAAAATATAGAAGATTAATATGAGTTTGTTTACAATTGTCAGAAAGCTTTAAAACCTGAATGCTGTTTGTTTCTGTTAGACCATAAACATTAACTGATAAATTATTTATCTTTTCAAATTTAGGAATATCATTTAAAGCCATCGGAAACTTTAGATCTTTCGTATTTAATGTATTCTCATATTTTTTATAATGAGATACTCTTTCATCATGAAAATGTGGAGGATGTAAGTGTGCTAGAATAGACCAGAGAAAACATTTATTGTCTTTATTTTTGATATTGATAACTGCTTTTCTATTTTTGATAACACTGGGTAAATCAATGTAGGAAGAAGCTTTTAGAGGATCTGATTTAAGAATATGAATGTCTATGTAAATAATTTTTCCTATATTGAATCCACTTCCTACGATTGAATTATCCACATCTTGCTCTTGTTTAATAAGTTCATCATAGACTCCTGATGTTTTAAAATCTTGATATGAAGATATAAAGTGTGGCTCAGTTCTCATGTATGGTGTATCTATAACTCCTTCGTCCTTTGTCATTTCTAATTTTACTCCCATATAAAATTTAAGTGGTTTCATTTCTTTTAGTGTTTTTTCAATCAACGTTTGAACAACAGGTTTAACTCTTTCTACAGCATCAACTATAGACTCTGGTTCAGGAGGTTTGAAGTTAAAGACTCTTATTTTAATATGTTCTTTGAATGCGCCATCAGAGTTTTTAGTTGTGATAAAATTTGATAAATGTAGAATTGTTTTAAGATGTATTTCGAAGCCTTTCTTGAGGATATTTTTATTACATGCAGAACAGTGTTTTGTTTCCTTCTGAATAGGAGATAGTAGGTGAAGTAGATTAAATGTGTGTTTGTTAGTTTTAAGGTGTCTTTTGTATTGTTTATATTCTTGTTCACAAACATCGCAATACGTTGCTTTGATCATATTTATTTATATAGTAAAATTATACTTAAAACAAAGTGCCTTTTTTAGAGGCTTTTTAAAAGATGAAACTGTGCTTAAAGTAAACACCTTTGAGCTTTTCAACTCGTTTTATGTATATAACTTTACTTAAAGTAAAACACCTTTGAGTTTTTCAACTCGTTTTATGTATATAACTTTACTTAAAGTAAAACACCTTTGAGCTTTTCAACTCGTTTTATGTATATAACTTTACTTAAAGTAAAACACCTTTGAGCTTTTCAACTCGTTTTATGTATATAACTTTACTTAAAGTAAAACACCTTTGAGCTTTTCAACTCGTTTTATGTATATAACTTTACTTAAAGTAAAACACCTTTGAGCTTTTCAACTCGTTTTATGTATATAACTTTACTTAAAGTAAAACACCTTTGAGCTTTTCAACTCGTTTTATGCATATAACTTTACTTAAAGTAAAACACCTTTGAGCTTTTCAACTCGTTTTATGTATATAACTTTACTTAAAGTAAAACACCTTTTTTTTTTTTTTTTTTTTTTTTTTTTTTTGTATACAAGATCGAG
This sequence comes from Myxine glutinosa, assembly GCF_964187855.1. NCBI lineage: Eukaryota > Metazoa > Chordata > Myxini > Myxiniformes > Myxinidae > Myxine > Myxine glutinosa. The sequence goes on from NW_027619330.1 coordinate 6,563, forward strand.
GCTCGTGAAAGAGCTAACAATAATCACAAAAAAGACAAACCAACTCCTCTCTGGGGGAGCAAGGCCAGAGAGGAGTCGGTAGAAGACAGAAAGACCACCAACCTGCCTGCGGTGAGTGAGTGAAAGGCCCTCGGAGTTGACTACATCGCAGGAGATTCCAATGATTCTGAAAGCTTTGGCCTCAACAGCGTGAAGCCGAGCAAGGTGTGAGGCAGGAGCACCAGCCCAGAGGGGGGAACAGTATTCCATTGAGCTGCGGATGAAAGCCTTGTATGTGGTGAGGAGCTCAGGTGTGCCAAGGAAGGACTTCGCACGACGGAGGATGCCCAGTCGGCGACTGGCTTTGGAGGCGAGCTTGGAAATGTGGTTTTCCCAAGAAAGATCATGGCAGATAGTGAGACCCAAAAGCTTGAGCGACAGAACTTCTTGGAGAGGATTGTTGAGAAAGTAGATGGGAGGGTTGTCCAGTCGGTCCTTTCGGAGAGACATTGTAAGAGTGTGAGATTTGTCAGGATTGAAAGACATGTTCCACTTGTTTGACCAGTCTGTGATTTTGTCCAGGTCTGCAGAGAGTGAGGAGGCTGCAGACTGCCGATCTGAGGGATGAGGAATGGAGCGGCAGATAGTGGAGTCATCAGCAAAGAGATAGAGAGGATTTTCCAGAGAGTCGGAGAGGTCATTGATAAAGACCAGAAATAGCACAGGGCCCAGAAAGCCAGAAAATAGCACCTTTGAGCTTTTCAACACGTTTTATGTATATAACTTTACTTAAAGTAAAGCGTCTATGTATTAGCCAGAAAGTTTAGATACTCTAGTTCATCAATTTCAATTTCACTATCTGAGTCATCAATAAAGCTACTCTCATAACTATCATTTGAACACAAACTATTAGTATCATAACTATCTTCAGATCCTAGACTCTCAGTATAATAACTCTCAGAGTATTGACTGTTAATATCACTCATTTACATACCATTAAACTTCCATCAATATCTATATATTTTCTTTCATTAGAACTAATAACCACAATATTTTTTACATTAAATGTTATTTTCAAATAATCTCTAATAATCAGAGTACGGAATGATAGTTCACCACTAATATTCATATTATTAATTTCACCCACATCTTTGGGTCTATTAAAGAATATACAAATGTTTCCTCTAGAATCGTTGATGGTTTTATCATTCATTTTCAAAGCTTCTTTATCAATGATCTTTTCAAGCTTTGAGTAAATTGTTAGTAGTAGTGGAGAAACTTTTGTCAAATTTACTTTAATAGAGTTATTAATTAACATAGCTTGTCCTGTAAATTTAATAAAAGGACACATGTTATTCTCCATTATGGGTTTAATCCAAAAATTTCCATATTTATCTTTGTTCAATTTAACATCTTTGACATATTTTTCTATATCTTCCACCGAAGTAGAGATTGATTGAAATTTGTCTTTTGTGTTTTGAAACATTGTATTTATTAGCTAATAAATTTGCGTTTAGTTTAAGTAAAGTTATATACATAAAACGAGTTGAAAAGCTCAAAGGTGTTTTACTTTAAGCACAGTTTCATCTTTAAAAAAGCCTCTAAAAAAGGCACTTTGTTTTAAGTATAATTTTACTATATAAATATGATAAATTCTGAAGGATATTTAGAATTTCCAGACTCTCCATATGATAAATTAGAGAATTGTCCGGCTTGTGGTAGAGTGGGGCTTAATACAGAATCAGAAGCATATAAACAATGTATTTTCTGTGATTATCTTCTAATTAATGATAATAAAAAATATAGAAAAATATATAACTCTTTTAAATTAGAACCAAAAATGAATTACTTTACAAGATTAATAAGAGAGATGAATGTTAAGTATTATGGGGATAATACACCATTTCTTACAAGGGAAGAGACTATTTGTATTGAGGAAATGTATAAGGGTTTAATGATATTTATTATTCAAAATAATTTTAATGGAAATGTTAATACAAGATACTATATAAACAAAATAATGGATTATTTTGAAATTAAACCTGAACTCAGGATAAAATATAGAGTTTCTCAAAAAACTCAAAAAAAGTTAGATGACTTGTTTTCCAAATATATAAATGAATGATTTTTTACCTGTTTGGGAAAATAAGATAAAATTTAATAACCATAAAAATCTTCCAAATTCATTGAGATGTCTAATAGTCGGTTCAAGCGGATGTGGAAAAACCTGTTTACTTTTAAAGATGCTCCTTAGTCCTAATTTTTTAGATTATGATAATTTAATAATTTTTACAAAGTCAAGTTTTCAACCTGAGTATCAACTACTCTCACAGGGTTTTAATGCGGGTCTTAAAAAGGAAGACATTATCGGTTTATTTAAACTTCAAAACAAACTAAATGATTATAATATTGATGATATAATACAATTATTTTGTGATACACAGAAATCAAAATCAAAACTAAAACCCATAACTTGTATTCTCAGTGATAATACGGATGATATACCTTCACCTCAAGATTTAGATAAATCAAAAAAGAACCTCGTTATCTTTGATGATTGTGTTAATGAGAGAAACCAAACAGTAATGGATAGCTACTATACAAGAGGGAGACATTCTTCTTGTAATTGTATTTATCTTAGTCAGTCATATTTTCAACTCCCTCGGCGCTCAATAAGAAACAATGCTAATACTTTTATTTTATTTAAGTTAAATTCAATAGATACAAATAATTTTTGGAGAGATAATTGTTCTACATTACGTAGTAAGAAGGAATTTGAAAATAATATGAAACACACGATCGGAAAATATAAATATATTGTTGTGAAACAAGATGAGATACTAAATGATATTTTTCAATAAATAAATACAGAAAATGAATACCGAAGAAAGAGTAAGAAAGTTTAAAGAACATCAAGAGTTGCTTTCAAAAGTTGTAAAGCAACAGGAAGACATAAAGAAGAAAAGGAGACAGAAACTAACTGGTGAAGAAGCCTTTGAAAGAAAACAAGAGAAATTTTTTAAACCACTTTTAAAAACTCAACAAACGATTTCACCTACAGTTCCCATGGTAGAATTTACTCCAAAAAAATTTCAAATGCTCAAAGATTTTAGTCAAATGACAGAGCAAGAACTTGGAGAATTAGAATATGATGATGAAGGATTATTTCGGCATCTTGAGAAGGTAAATAAACTTTCCAATTATATTGTAGAAGCTCTTCAAAACAATGAATATTTGAAGGGTTCAAAAACCAGAGCAGGTCTCATTCCAACAGAAGAACCAGCACAGTTCCATCTTGTGAAAGAAAAGTTATTGATATTTAATGATAAATTGGTGTTCTTAAGTTCTGACCAACCAAATGTTGAATTAACCCCAAGATTAATGTTTCTTCTAACAAAAGATGGACATTCTAATTCACCTTATTTTGATGAACCGCTTGAAATGGAAAGAGAGGAAGATAGAGAGTATATTGAGTTGCTAAACACACTTGATTATGGAGTTTCTGTTGCTGGTAAAAGTAAGAAGAATGAGAAGGAGAAACATATTATTGATGCTTTAAGTAAGCTTGGTTCGGGTGTTAGTTTTCTTCCAAATGACCCATCACAATTAGTTAATAGGTTATTATTGTTGTTAGGTAGTAAGAAGGCTGGAAACAACAATTGTTTTAATGAAGCATCCGCCATTTTAGATCAGTTGATGAATATGAAAATAATTAATAAATGTCAATACAAAGATATTTTATAAGATATTAAATAAGATGAGAAGCACAATTCTTAGTTTTAATTTCACAACGAGTGATTACACAGCTTCATTCCCTTACCCACTACAACTTGACCCCAAAAAAGAATATGAGGCTTCTTTGTTGTCAATGGAGACTTATAATACCTTGTTTAATATCACAGAGAAAAACAACAAGTTTAGTTATAATCCAGGAAGTGGATATAAAACTATAACCGTTTCACCCGGTGCTTACGAGATTTCTCAAATATCTTCAGAAGTCTCTCGCCTTATGAAAGAAAAAGGTGATGAACCAAAAAATATTGTAATAGATATTCAAAAACACACTTCAAAATCAACTATTAAACTTAAAAATAATTATAAAGTTGATTTCACCATTGAAAAATCGTTTAGAGAGCTATTGGGTTTCTCTTCTAAAAAGATTGAAACTAACGGGACGTTTTACAGTGATAATGTCATTCAAATATCCTCCGGTATAAATTCAGTATTAATTCATTGTGATTTGATTGATGGTGCTTATAACGATGGAATAAGAACAAATACAATATTTTCATTCAGCGCATACTCAACCCCGATTGGTTATAAATTTAATATGGAACCAAAAAATCTTGTCTATTTACCTGTGTCAGGAAAAACCATATACAGAGTAAATTTTAGGATAACCGACCAAGATAATCGTATGATATCCTTTAATGATGAAATTATATCCATCAGAATTCACCTACGTGAAGTTTTTCAATAAATAAATAATGGTTATTGTGAGAAAACACGAGTTGGGAAAATATAAAATAATTACAGGGGATGGGATGTTCCTTTCACCATACTATAAGGGTGAAGGTATGTTTCTTGGGAGAGGATACTATAAACCAAAGAGACAACGGGGTGTGGGACATCAATTTAGAAATAAAGGAGATGGGATAATTGATACTCTAATGGGTATTGGTTCAACCATCCTTAAACATAAAGACCTAATTGGTTCAACTGCTTCAGCCGTGGGCTCAGTTGCGGGTGCTATAAAGAGTATAAAAGATGCTCAAAAGGAGTCTCATAAATTACAAGCAATCAAAGAAATTAAAAAAGGTAAAACTCAACTATCTTCACAAGAACGACAAAAAATCATTAAAATACTTGGGTCAGGGTTTCAACGATTTTAATGCTATATAAATACAAGTATGGAAGCGATTGATAGTATCTATGATTTGGATGATACGATTATCATTTCAAACTCTACTAAAAAGGAAGACTATTTTAAGGTAAATGCTATAACAGGAACAGACTGGAATTCAAACGGAACAAAAAGTTTTGAAATAAATAATCAACAAACTTACTTGAATATAGCTGATAGTTTCTTGCTGTGTAAATTTAAATTCACTAAGGCTGCGAATAATACTAATGCTACACTCGTAAATGATTTCTTCTGGAAAATGTTTGATAGTGTCCGCCTGTATATTGGAACACAAGAGGTTGAAGCGGTTGATTATGTCTCTGCTATATCTGAAATGATGAAATTTACACTATATTCGTTTAGTGATAGAATGGGTAAGGGAGCTGTTGAAGGTTTTATTCCTGATATGTCAACGGGAACAAATGCTGACCCTGGTTATAGTCAAAGGAAGTCAATGTATAATGATGATACAAAAGCAGAGAATAGTTTTACGGTAGCAGTACCTCTGAAAGGTATATTTGGATTTTGTGATTATGATAAAGTTTTGTATGGCCTTAAAATTAGATTTCAACTACAAAGGAATGATAATGTAAATAGGTTGCTTTTTGGGGATGAAAATGCTTTTGGAGAAAATAATAAATTTGTTATTAATGATTTGTGTTGGTATATCAGTGAATATACTCCTAATCTTAAAACGGAAGAGATGTTAAATAGAAGACTTAACTCAAAGAAACCGCTAAATGTATCATACCTTAAAAGAAGATGTCAACACGTTAAACTGGAACACACTACCTACACTTGGAATTTGGGTGTTCTTGAAGGAAAGCCACGATACCTCTGGCTCATTTTTAAAAAACCAGATGGAGAGGAGGGTACTAATAAGAATAATGCGCTGAGTGATAATGCTAAGGTGAAACAACTTCGGGTTTCTCTTGATGGAACATTTTATCCGCGAGATAGATTGGAAATTGATTGGGAAAAAAATGATTATGCGGAAGCCTACAAGTCCTACCAAAAGGTGTGTGAAAGTAATGGTAATAATGAACCTATTTTGGATATGGTTGCGTTTCAAAAACTTTATACAATCTACGCAATTGACCTGAGTTCTCAAAAGGAAACTATAAAGTCTAATAGAGTGGATACTTCTCTATACATTGAAAGAGGAGAGAATGAAGAAGTTGATGCTTATTGTTTGCTTTTGGAGGAAACAGAATTACAGATTAATACAGATAATGGTGTTATGATTAATATCACATAGGTTTTTTCTCATAAATAAATGGTAGGGGTATATGTTAATCAAATCAATCTTGATAAATTAACATCTTGTATTCAAAATCAAAAGCCTTGTATTATTAATGTTAATACATTTCAAAGAAAAGGAGCAGTAAGAATTGATGTTTTACTCACAAGAGAGCAGGTGAAAACACTAAATGATGCTGGATCACTTAAAATTAAAATGACAAAACCTATGTTAAAGAAATATTCAATAGACGAGTCAAGAGGAGGATTTCTCCCGTTTCTAATTCCTTTATTTGCTGGTTTAAGTGCGGCGGGAGCATTGACTGGTGGTATTTCAGCAGCGATAAAAACTGCTAACGAAAGGAAGGCACAACTAAAAGCTCAAAAAGAATTGGAAAGACATAACAAGGAGTTGGAGAAACAAATTAGTGGAAGTGGTGTAATTGTAGATTTTGCTCAAAAACTTGAAAGTCTACCTGATAAAGCTAGATTGTTAGTTGGAGATATGCTTTCCTCTATCGCTCAAGCGGGTGTTAAACTAACTAAACGGGGTAATGGATTGTATCTTTCTCATAAATAAATGGATAAATGGTTTAAACAATTTGGAAAGAATACAACGTCAAATATAGAACTAGCTAAGTATTGTAAAACACTAAAAATTGATAATGTGGTTATTTGTATGAGAGATGAATTAATACATATAAATAAGAATACAAAGAATATTATTATGAATTTAGACACACAGAATGGTTCTCATTGGGTTTGTATTCATAATAGTCAGGATAAATATTATTTTGATAGTTATGGTATGCCACCACCTGTTGAAGTAATACAATTCTTACAGAATGGTGTTTATCAAACATTTCAAGTTCAAGAAATTAATTCTAAATGTTGTGGTCAATTATGTTTATATGTATTATTTCAACTCAACAATAATGAAAATTTTTATGATATCATTTTTAATCTAATATAAATGACTTATGTTGGAAAAGATGGTTCTATCTTTGGAAAATCCTCTCAGGATATTGATTTATCAAATTATTATACAAAGGCACAGGCTGAACGACAAAAATATAGTGTAAGTAAAAATATTAATATGAAGAATACTTATAAATTAATCAATTATCCAAACCCTACAGATGCGAATGACTTAATTAGATTAAGTGATTTATCACAATATATATTTTTAAAGAAAACAGCACGTTTTGTTAAACAAGTAAAATTTACAACCACAACACCTGGTTATACTGACCATACACCTTTCCTCATTGAATTTAACTACCTGCTTACAATTGAATTTTATAAAGAAGGACATTTAGTTAATATGCGAATTAATAAATGGGGGTATGATATGCCTGATTTAGGGTATAATTGGTCTTTTTCAATAAACATAGAAGACCTACATGATTTAAATCAGTCTCGTAAAGAAGAATATTATCCACTTGGTGAAGATAAGGATTTATGTGGAAGTACAATTAGCAAACAACAAATACGTGATTTTAAGAAAAGAAAAATATATGATAGTATAGCGATGGTTCGCATGACAAAGAAGGAAGGTAATGAGATAAGGATAGAAAGCCGAGGAATACAAACCGATTTGGTAGTGGGAAGATGGGGTGGTATTACCTGTCATAATATTAATCTCACATATATTTCTGATACATAAATGGCAGGAAGAAGACTACAAGAGAATTATAATTTTTGTATTCAAGGATACCTACAAGAAAAGGGTGCTCGGTATTACATACCTTATGATTTGGAGCATATACATGGGAATTTTGTCATTAAAAACTGGCCTTATACTGATATTGTTAAACCCACAAATAGAGACTTGTTTAAAATATTAAATAAAAATGAACTTCTCAAAGTTATGAAATATAAAACTCTTTTAGAAATCGTCAACAAATCTTATTGGTATCCTATTATGAGAAAAATAATTATAGATACAAGAATATCTCAAAATCCAGATGAGTATATGTATAATATTCTTTGGGGTTCAAACTCAAGGGTAGCAAGGGATGAGGAAGGAGTTGAAGAAGAGAAGGAGGAAGGAGTTGAAGAAGAGAAGGAGGAAAGAGAGAAGGAGGAGAAGGGGGAAAGGGAGAAGGAGGAGAGGGAGGAAAAGGAGAAGGAGGAGAAGGATGAAAGGGAGAAAAAGGAGAAGGAGGAGAGGGAGGAAAGGGAGAAAAAGGAGGAGGAGGAGAGGGAGGAAAAATATAAAAATATGACCATTCCTGAGATTAATGAAAGATTGAAGGTATTACGACAAATAAATAAATCTCAACGCACTGAAGAGGAAAATAAAGAATTAATGACTCTTCCGAACTTATTGGTTTTTAAATTTGCTATAATGAATTCAGAGCGCAGATATACAACATATAGTTGATGATGTTGGTGTTATTGACTTTAGTTAGTTTTATTTGTAAATAAATGGAGGAGAGAGTGAAGTCATTTCTAAGGATTCTTTATGTTTTAAAAATCAAGATAGAAATGTATATGTTGAAAACCAAAAAGGTTTTGGCACTATGTAGAACTTTTTCTCATAAATAAATATGAGTTATTGTCTCAAATGTAAAAAGAAAACTAAATCTAAAAATATCTCTTATGTTAAAGCTAAAAATAATAGAGTTTATCAAAAAGGAATATGTCAAGTGTGTGGTTCTAAAAAGTGTCAATTCATCTCTCCTAAAAGTGGAGGAGACATACAAAAGTTTTTGTCAGGTAGCAAATTTACAACAACTGGAATTCCAGGGGAATTACACCTTCCAGGGTATTCTTTCTGTGGCCCAGGAACAAACTTGGATAAAAGAGAAGTGGACTTTATCACAAGTGAGGCTGACAATCCTAAACCTTGGTCTAAACCTACAAATAGGGTTGATGAAGTGTGTATGAAGCATGATATTGCTTATGGGAAAACCACTACATTGACTGAAAAACATAAAGCCGACAGAGAAATGTTGTATAATTTGTCTTTGATACAAAATCCAACGTTGAGAGAGAAAGTTGATAGGTTTATTGTGAGAAATTTGATAAATGCTAAATTGAAACTTGGCCTTGGTTATTCACCCTCAAAAAACTATTAGGCTCTCATGATGTCATCAAGACTGAGGAGCTTTTGGCTGATGAATTACATAAACCTATAATCACAAAGTTTAAAAGAAGGAAAGTTTATTCTAAATACACCGACCACATATGGTCCGCTGATTTAATCGAACTAAAAAATGATAAGGGATACAAGTATGCTTTAACCGTTATTGATTTGAGGAGTAGATTTGCTTGGGTTGTTCCTTTGAAAAACAAGAGAGGTTATACTCTGAAGTTAGCCTTCCAACAGATATTTAATAAAAGTAAAAGAAAACCAAAGAAACTGTGGACCGATGAGGGAACAGAGTTCTATAACAAAATATTTATGAAATTTCTTAAGGGGGAGGGTATTAAATTATACAGCACCTTTAATGAAGGAAAAGCAGTTGTTATTGAGCGTTTTAATCGTACTTTAAAAGAGAAATTATATAAAAAATTCACACAACTCGGTTCCCAAAAATGGGTGTATTTTATTCAGGATATTGTAGATAATTACAATAATACAGTTCATTCATCAACAAAATCAAAACCATCAGAAACATTTACAAAATTAGAATATGAAAAGGAGATTAATTTGAGAAAGCCCAAGTTCAAAGTTGGTGATATTGTAAGAATATACAGATGGAAAAGTCATTTTGAGAAAGGTTATACAAAGAGATGGACTAATGAATTATTCAAAATCGTTGATGTAATGGATACTATGCCTTGGACTTACAAATTATATGATATGAATTGGGAAGAAATCTTGGGTTCATTTTACTCACAAGAATTACAAAAAACAAAACTGATAATTCATTAAACAACAACCATCCATACTTTCATCCACCCAGATTAGCTAATTTAATTAGTAGTAATAAAAAAAAAAAAAAAAAAAAAAAAAAATCATAAGCCACACCCACACAGACCCCACCCACAAACCCCACCCACACAGACCCCACCCACACAGACCACACCCACACAGACCACACCCACACAGACCACACCCACACAGACCCCACCCACACATAAGAAAGCATTGGGGGCTTTTGATGATAAGAGGTTTATTTTAGAAAATGGAATTGATCGTCTCCCTTATGGTTATATAAGTATATAAGATATATATATATATAAGTGATAAGTTAAAAAGGGGGGTTAGGGATTTTAACGGGCTACCGCCACCTTTTTTACTATTATATAAATGATAGAACCAAGTATCAACCAGACTAAAGAGTGGAGGTGTAATCAACCTTGGTATATAAATGGAAAACATAACGAATGTGAAAAATATCAGATTCAAGAGGTTGAGAGAATCACTGGTCAGAAGGTTCTCAAGACGGATAAACGTATTCATTTGTTAAGTGGGGTAATGGAGGGTGGGAAGAAAAATATATTAGAGTGGAGTGAGAACTTTAATGGTTATCAATCGGATAATAAATATTATAATTTTAAAATGGTATGTGGGAGAGGAGGAGGTCAAACAAGAACCCTCCGTGAAACATACCACTTTATACTTTCACAACAAAAGGTTAAGGAACCTGTATACTTTATAAATATACTTGATGGGGATGAGTTCTATAGGAGAATGGAACTCTTAAAAAAGTTAGAAAGAGATAATATATTTATAGGCTCATTAGCAGAGTGGTCTAAGGAACTACATTAAGGGGGTAGTGGGGGGAATAGGGTAAAATTTACATGGAAGTGAGAATGATCATAGGTTCATAAGGCTAGAAGGATTATAGGTTCATAAAGGAAGAAAATCATAGGTTCATAAGGCGAGAAGGATTATAGGTTCATAAGGTGAGAAGGATTATAGGTTCATAAGGCGAGAAGGATTATAGGTTCATAAGGCGAGAAGGATTATAGGTTCATAGAGGGAGAAATAGAGGTGTTTATGATTTTTTTTAAAACAGGGGGGTAAATGACATTAGATAGGGATTTCCCATGTTAAACGGAGGTGTCCCAGAAGCAACATTTATCACCTACTATCACAAGTGCAAAAAGTGTTTTTTCCATACTAATACAAGTGCAAAAGTGGTTTCCTGCACCAACACAAGTGCGAAAAGTGGTTTTTCAACACTAACACAAGTGCGGAAAGTGGTTTTTCAACACTAACACAAGTGCGAAAAGTGGTTTTTCAACACTATCACAAGTGCAAAAAGTGTTTTTTCCACACTAATACAAGTGCAAAAGTGGTTTCCTGCACCAACACAAGTGCGAAAAGTGGTTTTTCAACACTAACACAAGTGCAAAAAGTGGTTTTTCCACACTATCACAAGTGCAAAAAGTGTTTTTTCCACACTAATACAAGTGCAAAAGTGGTTTCCTGCACCAACACAAGTGCGAAAAGTGGTTTTTCAACACTAACACAAGTGCGGAAAGTGGTTTTTCAACACTAACACAAGTGCGAAAAGTGGTTTTTCAACACTATCACAAGTGCAAAAAGTGTTTTTCCACACTAATACAAGTGCAAAAGTGGTTTCCTGCACCAACACAAGTGCGAAAAGTGGTTTTTCAACACTGACACAAGTGCGAAAAGTGGTTTTTCAACACTATCACAAGTGCAAAAAGTGTTTTTTCCACACTAATACAAGTGCAAAAGTGGTTTCCTGCACCAACACAAGTGCGAAAAGTGGTTTTTCAACACTAACACAAGTGCGAAAAGTGGTTTTTCAACACTAACACAAGTGCGAAAAGTGGTTTTTCCACACTAATACAAGTGCAAAAGTGGTTTCCTGCACCAACACAAGTGCGAAAAGTGGTTTTTCAACACTAACACAAGTGCGGAAAGTGGTTTTTCAACACTAACACAAGTACGAAAAGTCGTTTTTCAACACTATCACAAGTGCAAAAAGTGTTTTTTCCACACTAATACAAGTGCAAAAGTGGTTTCCTGCACCAACACAAGTGCGAAAAGTGGTTTTTCAACACTAACACAAGTGCGAAAAGTGGTTTTTCAACACTAATACAAGTGCAAAAAGTGGGTTTTCCACACTAATACAAGTGCAAAAGTGGTTTCCTGCACCAACACAAGTGCGAAAAGTGGTTTTTCAATACTAACACAAGTGCCAAAAGTGGTTTTTCAACACTATCACAAGTGCAAAAAGTGTTTTTTCCACACTAATACAAGTGCAAAAGTGGTTTCCTGCACCAACACAAGTGCGAAAAGTGGTTTTTCAACACTAACACAAGTGCGAAAAGTGGTTTTTCAACACTAACACAAGTGCGAAAAGTGGTTTTTCAACACTATCACAAGTGCAAAAAGTGTTTTTTCCACACTAATACAAGTGCAAAAGTGGTTTCCTGCACCAACACAAGTGCGAAAAGTGGTTTTTCAACACTAACACAAGTGCGAAAAGTGTTTTTTCCACACTAATACAAGTGCAAAAGTGGTTTCCTGCACCAACACAAGAGCGAAAATTGGTTTTTCAACACTAACACAAGTGCGAAAAGTGGTTTTTCAACACTAACACAAGTGCGAAAAGTGGTTTTTCAACACTAACACAAGTGCAAAAAGTGGTTTTTCAACACTATCACAAGTGCAAAAAGTGTTTTATCCACACTAATACAAGTGCGAAAAGTGGCTTTTCAACACTAACACAAGTGCGAAAAGTGGTTTTTCAACACTATCACAAGTGCAAAAAGTGTTTTTTCCACACTAATACAAGTGCAAAAGTGGTTTCCTGCACCAACACAAGTGCGAAAAGTGGTTTTTCAACACTAACACAAGTGCGAAAAGTGGTTTTTCAACACTATCACAAGTGCAAAAAGTGTTTTTTCCACACTAATACAAGTGCAAAAGTGGTTTCCTGCACCAACACAAGTGTGAAAAGTGGTTTTTCAACACTAACAGTCTAACACAAGTGCGAATAGTGGTTTTTCAACACTATCACAAGTGCAAAAAGTGTTTTTTCCACACTAAAAAAGTGCAAAAGTGGTTTCCTGCACCAACACAAGTGCGAAAAGTGGTTTTTCAACACCAACACAAGTGCGAAAAGTGGTTTTTCAACACTAACACAAGTGCAAAAAGTGGTTTTTCCACACTAATACAAGTGCAAAAGTGGTTTCCTGCACCAACACAAGTGCGAAAAGTGGTTTTTCAACACTAACACAAGTGCGAAAAGTGGTTTTTCAACACTAACACAAGTGCCAAAAGTGGTTTTTCAACACTATCACAAGTGAAAAAAGTGTTTTTTCCACACTAATACAAGCGCAAAATTGGTTTCCTGCACCAACACAAGTGCGAAAAGTGGTTTTTCCACACTAATACAAGTGCAAAAGTGGTTTACTGCACCAATACAAGTGCGAAAAGTGGTTTTTCAACACTAACACAAGTGCGAAAAGTGGTTTTTCAACACTATCACAAGTGCCAAAAGTGGTTTTTCAACACTATCACAAGTGAAAAAAGTGTTTTTTCCACACTAATACAAGTGCAAAAGTGGTTTCCTGCACCAACACAAGTGCGAAAAGTGGTTTTTTAACACTAACACAAATGCGAAAAGTGGTTTTTCAACACTAACACAAGTGCGAAAAGTGTTTTTTCCACACTAATACAAGTGCAAAAGTGGTTTCCTGCACCAACACAAGTGCAAAAAGTGGTTTTTCAACACTAAGACAAGTGCGAAAAATGGTTTTTCAACACTAACACAAGTGCGAAAAGTGGTTTTCCCACACTAATACAAGTGCAAAAGTGGTTTCCTGCACGAACACAAGTGCGAAAAGTGGTTTTTCAACACTAACACAAGTGCGAAAAGTGGTTTTTCAACACTATCACAAGTGCAAAAAGTGTTTTTTCCACACTAATACAAGTGCAAAAGTGGTTTCCTGCACCAACACAAGTGCGAAAAGTGGTTTTTCAACACTAACACAAGTGCGAAAAGTGGTTTTTCAACACTAACACAAGCGCGAAAAGTGTTTTTTCCACACTAATACAAGTGCAAAAGTGGTTTCCTGCACCAACACAAGTGCGAAAAGTGGTTTTTCAACAATAACACAAGTGTGAAAAGTGGTTTTTCAATACTAACACAAGTGCGAAAAGTGGTTTTTCAACACTAACACAAGTGCGAAAAGTGGTTTTTTCCACACTAATACAAGTGCAAAAGTGCTTTCCTGCACCAACACAAATGCGAAAAGTGGTTTTTCAACACTAACACAAGTGCGGCAAGTGGTTTTTCAACACTAACACAAGTACGAAAAGTCGTTTTTCAACACTATCACAAGTGCAAAAAGTGTTTTTTCCACACTAATACAAGTGCAAAAGTGGTTTCCTGCACCAACACAAGTGCGAAAAGTGGTTTTTCAACACTAACACAAGTGCGAAAAGTGGTTTTTCAACACTAATACAAGTGCGAAAAGTGGGTTTTCCACACTAATACCACACACACAATTTCCTGTTCAGGCTGGAGTTCCCCAAGGTACTGTTCTGGGCCCTGTGCTTTTCCTGGTCTTCATCAATGATCTCTCTGACTCTCTTGAAAATCCTCTCTATCTCTTTGCTGACGACTCTACTCTCTGTTGCTCCATTCCTCATCCCTCAGATCAGCAGACTGCAGCCTCCTCACTCTCTGCAGACCTGGACATAATCACAGACTGGGCAAACAAATGGAACATGTCTTTCAATCCTGATAAATCTCACACTCTTACGATGTCTCTCCGAAAAGACCGACAGGAAAACCCTCCCATCCACTTTCTGAATAATCCTCTCCAATAAGTTCTGTCACTCAAGCTTTTGGGTCTCACTATTTGCCATGATCTTTCCTGGGAAAACCACATTTCAAATCTGGCCTCCAAAGCCAGTCGCCGACTGGGCATCCTCCGTCGTGTGAAGTCCTTCCTTGACACACCTGAGCTCCTCACCACATACAAGGCTTTCATCCGCAGCTCTATGGAATACTGCTCTCCCCTCTGGTCTGGTGCTCCTGCCTCACACCTAGTGAGGCAGGAGCTGTTGCACCTCTTCATGCTGTTGAAACCAAAGCGTTCAGAATCATTGGAATCTCCCGCGATGAAGCTAACTCCAAGGGCCTTTCACTCACTCACCGCAGGCAGGTTGGTGGTCTTTCCGTCTTCTACCGACTCCTCTCTGGCCTTGCCCCCCCAGCCCTCTCTGGGCTCTGTCCCCCAAATATTCCTACAGGTCGCACAAGATCTGCCTGCAACCCTCTTATGGTTAAACTGCCAAAATCAAGACTTTCTGCTCACCTTCACTCCTTCATTCCTCTTTTCTCCCGCCTCTGGAACAAACTCCCTCACTCTCTTCAATCCCACTCTACCCTCCAGGTCTTTAAAACAGCTGTTCACCACCATCTCTTATCCTCCCCCATCCAAAACGTTGATCTTTTCTACCCCCACTAATTTCGGTCCCCATGTGTTTTATACCTCTCCCCCCCCCCCCCCTCCCCTTCCCACGCCTCCTGCGCCCAAGCACTCTCCCTCCCACACTTCTCCCTGCTCTCAAATGTTGTGGTTGTGTGCTTCCCCTTCTCTCCCCATATTGGCTTCCACTCCCTCTTTTGTATATTTTGTTTGTCTGGTTGATTTGTTTGTGAAATAAATGTTAGCTCTTTCACGAGCCTCGATTCAGTATACAAAAAAAATAAAAAAAATAAAAATATATATACAAGTGCAAAAGTGGTTTCCTGCACCAACACAAGTGCGAAAAGTGGTTTTTCAACACTAACACAAGTGCCAAAAGTGGTTTTTCAACACTATCACAAGTGCAAAAAGTGTTTTTTCCACACTAATACAAGTGCAAAAGTGGTTTCCTGCACCAACACAAGTGCGAAAAGTGGTTTTTCAACACTAACACAAGTGCGAAAAGTGGTTTTTCAACACTAACACAAGTGCGAAAAGTGGTTTTTCAACACTATCACAAGTGCAAAAAGTGTTTTTTCCACACTAATACAAGTGCAAAAGTGGTTTCCTGCACCAACACAAGTGCGAAAAGTGGTTTTTCAACACTAACACAAGTGCGAAAAGTGGTTTTTCAACACTAACACAAGTGCGAAAAGTGGTTTTTCAACACTATCACAAGTGCAAAAAGTGTTTTTTCCACACTAATACAAGTGCAAAAGTGCTTTCCTGCACCAACACAAGTGCGAAAAGTGGTTTTTCAACACTAACACAAGTGCGAAAAGTGGTTTTTCAACACTAACACAAGTGCGAAAAGTGGTTTTTCAACACTATCACAAGTGCAAAAAGTGTTTTTTCCACACTAATACAAGTGCAAAAGTGGTTTCCTGCACCAACACAAGTGCGAAAAATGGTTTTTCAACACTATCACAAGTGCAAAAAGTGGTTTTTCAACACTAACACAAGTGCGAAAAGTGGTTTTTCAACACTATCACAAGTGCAAAAAGTGTTTTTTCCACACTAATACAAGTGCAAAAGTGGTTTCCTGCACCAACACAAGTGCGAAAAGTGGTTTTTCAACACTAACACAAGTGCGAAAAGTGGTTTTTCCATACTAATACAAGTGCAAAAGTGGTTTCCTGCACCAACACAAGTGCGAAAAGTGGTTTTTCAACACTAACACAAGTGCGAAAAGTGGTTTTTCAACACTATCACAAGTGCAGAAAGTGTTTTTTCCACACTAATACAAGTGCAAAAGTGGTTTCCTGCACCAAGACAAGTGCGAAAAGTGGTTTTTCAACACTAACACAAGTGCGAAAAGTGGTTTTTCAACACTAACACAAGTGCGAAAAGTGGTTTTTCAACATGATCACAAGTGCAAAAAGTGGTTTTTCCACTCTAATACAAGTGCAAAAGTGGTTTCCTGCACCAACATAAGTGCGAAAAGTGGTTTTTCAACACTAACACAAGTGCGAAAAGTAGTTTTTCAACACTATCACAAGTGCAAAAAGTGTTTTTCCGCACTAATCCAAGTGCAAAAGTGGTTTCCTGCACAAACATAAGTGCGAAAAGTGGTTTTTCAACACTAACACAAGTGCGAAAAGTGGTTTTTCAACACGATCACAAGTGCAAAAAGTGGTTTTTCCACACTAATACAAGTGCAAAAGTGGTTTCCTGCACCAACATAAGTGCGAAAAGTGGTTTTTCAACACTAACACAAGTGCGAAAAGTAGTTTTTCAACACTATCACAAGTGCAAAAAGTGTTTTTTCCACACTAATACAAGTGCAAAAGTGGTTTCCTGCACCAACACAAGTGCGAAAAGTGGTTTTTCAGCACTAACATAAGTGCGAAAAGTGGTTTTTCAACACTAACACAAGTGCGAAAAGTGGTTTTTCCACACTAATACAAGTGCAAAAGTGGTTTCCTGCACCAACACAAGTGCGAAAAGTGGTTTTTCAACACTAACACAAGTGCGAAAAGTGGTTTCCTGCACCAACACAAATGCGAAAAGTGGTTTTTCAACACTAACACAAGTGCGGCAAGTGGTTTTTCAACACTAACACAAGTACGAAAAGTCGTTTTTCAACACTATCACAAGTGCAAAAAGTGTTTTTTCCACACTAATACAAGTGCAAAAGTGGTTTCCTGCACCAACACAAGTGCGAAAAGTGGTTTTTCAACACTAACACAAGTGCGAAAAGTGGTTTTTCAACACTAATACAAGTGCGAAAAGTGGGTTTTCCACACTAATACCACACACACAATTTCCTGTTCAGGCTGGAGTTCCCCAAGGTACTGTTCTGGGCCCTGTGCTTTTCCTGGTCTTCATCAATGATCTCTCTGACTCTCTTGAAAATCCTCTCTATCTCTTTGCTGACGACTCTACTCTCTGTCGCTCCATTCCTCATCCCTCAGATCAGCAGACTGCAGCCTCCTCACTCTCTGCAGACCTGGACAAAATCACAGACTGGGCAAACAAATGGAACATGTCTTTCAATCCTGATAAATCTCACACTCTTACGATGTCTCTCCGAAAAGACCGACAGGAAAACCCTCCCATCCACTTTCTGAATAATCCTCTCCAATAAGTTCTGTCACTCAAGCTTTTGGGTCTCACTATTTGCCATGATCTTTCCTGGGAAAACCACATTTCAAATCTGGCCTCCAAAGCCAGTCGCCGACTGGGCATCCTCCGTCGTGTGAAGTCCTTCCTTGACACACCTGAGCTCCTCACCACATACAAGGCTTTCATCCGCAGCTCTATGGAATACTGCTCTCCCCTCTGGTCTGGTGCTCCTGCCTCACACCTAGTGAGGCAGGAGCTGTTGCACCTCTTCATGCTGTTGAAACCAAAGCGTTCAGAATCATTGGAATCTCCCGCGATGAAGCTAACTCCAAGGGCCTTTCACTCACTCACCGCAGGCAGGTTGGTGGTCTTTCCGTCTTCTACCGACTCCTCTCTGGCCTTGCCCCCCCCAGCCCTCTCTGGGCTCTGTCCCCCAAATATTCCTACAGGTCGCACAAGATCTGCCTGCAACCCTCTTATGGTTAAACTGCCAAAATCAAGACTTTCTGCTCACCTTCCCTCCTTCATTCCTCTTTTCTCCCGCCTCTGGAACAAACTCCCTCACTCTCTTCAATCCCACTCTACCCTCCAGGTCTTTAAAACAGCTGTTCACCACCATCTCTTATCCTCCCCCATCCAAAACGTTGATCTTTTCTACCCCCACTAATTTCGGTCCCCATGTGTTTTATACCTCTCCCCCCCCCCCCCTCCCCTTCCCACGCCTCCTGCCCCCAAGCACTCTCCCTCCCACACTTCTCCCTGCTCTCAAATGTTGTGGTTGTGTGCTTCCCCTTCTCTCCCCATCTTGGCTTCCACTCCCTCTTTTGTATATTTTGTTTGTCTGGTTGATTTGTTTGTGAAATAAATGTTAGCTCTTTCACGAGCCTCGATTCAGTATACAAAAAAAATAAAAAAAATAAAAATATATATACAAGTGCAAAAGTGGTTTCCTGCACCAACACAAGTGCGAAAAGTGGTTTTTCAACACTAACACAAGTGCGAAAAGTGGTTTTTCAACACTAACACAAGTGCGAAAAGTGGTTTTTCAACACTATCACAAGTGCAAAAAGTGTTTTTTCCACACTAATACAAGTGCAAAAGTGGTTTCCTGCACCAACACAAGTGCGAAAAATGGTTTTTCAACACTATCACAAGTGCAAAAAGTGGTTTTTCAACACTAACACAAGTGCGAAAAGTGGTTTTTCAACACTATCACAAGTGCAAAAAGTGTTTTTTCCACACTAATACAAGTGCAAAAGTGGTTTCCTGCACCAACACAAGTGCGAAAAGTGGTTTTTCAACACTAACACAAGTGCGAAAAGTGGTTTTTCCATACTAATACAAGTGCAAAAGTGGTTTCCTGCACCAACACAAGTGCGAAAAGTGGTTTTTCAACACTAACACAAGTGCGAAAAGTGGTTTTTCAACACTATCACAAGTGCAGAAAGTGTTTTTTCCACACTAATACAAGTGCAAAAGTGGTTTCCTGCACCAAGACAAGTGCGAAAAGTGGTTTTTCAACACTAACACAAGTGCGAAAAGTGGTTTTTCAACACTAACACAAGTGCGAAAAGTGGTTTTTCAACATGATCACAAGTGCAAAAAGTGGTTTTTCCACTCTAATACAAGTGCAAAAGTGGTTTCCTGCACCAACATAAGTGCGAAAAGTGGTTTTTCAACACTAACACAAGTGCGAAAAGTAGTTTTTCAACACTATCACAAGTGCAAAAAGTGTTTTTCCGCACTAATCCAAGTGCAAAAGTGGTTTCCTGCACAAACATAAGTGCGAAAAGTGGTTTTTCAACACTAACACAAGTGCGAAAAGTGGTTTTTCAACACGATCACAAGTGCAAAAAGTGGTTTTTCCACACTAATACAAGTGCAAAAGTGGTTTCCTGCACCAACATAAGTGCGAAAAGTGGTTTTTCAACACTAACACAAGTGCGAAAAGTAGTTTTTCAACACTATCACAAGTGCAAAAAGTGTTTTTTCCACACTAATACAAGTGCAAAAGTGGTTTCCTGCACCAACACAAGTGCGAAAAGTGGTTTTTCAGCACTAACATAAGTGCGAAAAGTGGTTTTTCAACACTAACACAAGTGCGAAAAGTGGTTTTTCCACACTAATACAAGTGCAAAAGTGGTTTCCTGCACCAACACAAGTGCGAAAAGTGGTTTTTCAACACTAACACAAGTGCGAAAAGTGGTTTCCTGCACCAACACAAATGCGAAAAGTGGTTTTTCAACACTAACACAAGTGCGGCAAGTGGTTTTTCAACACTAACACAAGTACGAAAAGTCGTTTTTCAACACTATCACAAGTGCAAAAAGTGTTTTTTCCACACTAATACAAGTGCAAAAGTGGTTTCCTGCACCAACACAAGTGCGAAAAGTGGTTTTTCAACACTAACACAAGTGCGAAAAGTGGTTTTTCAACACTAATACAAGTGCGAAAAGTGGGTTTTCCACACTAATACCACACACACAATTTCCTGTTCAGGCTGGAGTTCCCCAAGGTACTGTTCTGGGCCCTGTGCTTTTCCTGGTCTTCATCAATGATCTCTCTGACTCTCTTGAAAATCCTCTCTATCTCTTTGCTGACGACTCTACTCTCTGTCGCTCCATTCCTCATCCCTCAGATCAGCAGACTGCAGCCTCCTCACTCTCTGCAGACCTGGACAAAATCACAGACTGGGCAAACAAATGGAACATGTCTTTCAATCCTGATAAATCTCACACTCTTACGATGTCTCTCCGAAAAGACCGACAGGAAAACCCTCCCATCCACTTTCTGAATAATCCTCTCCAATAAGTTCTGTCACTCAAGCTTTTGGGTCTCACTATTTGCCATGATCTTTCCTGGGAAAACCACATTTCAAATCTGGCCTCCAAAGCCAGTCGCCGACTGGGCATCCTCCGTCGTGTGAAGTCCTTCCTTGACACACCTGAGCTCCTCACCACATACAAGGCTTTCATCCGCAGCTCTATGGAATACTGCTCTCCCCTCTGGTCTGGTGCTCCTGCCTCACACCTAGTGAGGCAGGAGCTGTTGCACCTCTTCATGCTGTTGAAACCAAAGCGTTCAGAATCATTGGAATCTCCCGCGATGAAGCTAACTCCAAGGGCCTTTCACTCACTCACCGCAGGCAGGTTGGTGGTCTTTCCGTCTTCTACCGACTCCTCTCTGGCCTTGCCCCCCCCAGCCCTCTCTGGGCTCTGTCCCCCAAATATTCCTACAGGTCGCACAAGATCTGCCTGCAACCCTCTTATGGTTAAACTGCCAAAATCAAGACTTTCTGCTCACCTTCCCTCCTTCATTCCTCTTTTCTCCCGCCTCTGGAACAAACTCCCTCACTCTCTTCAATCCCACTCTACCCTCCAGGTCTTTAAAACAGCTGTTCACCACCATCTCTTATCCTCCCCCATCCAAAACGTTGATCTTTTCTACCCCCACTAATTTCGGTCCCCATGTGTTTTATACCTCTCCCCCCCCCCCCTCCCCTTCCCACGCCTCCTGCCCCCAAGCACTCTCCCTCCCACACTTCTCCCTGCTCTCAAATGTTGTGGTTGTGTGCTTCCCCTTCTCTCCCCATCTTGGCTTCCACTCCCTCTTTTGTATATTTTGTTTGTCTGGTTGATTTGTTTGTGAAATAAATGTTAGCTCTTTCACGAGCCTCGATTCAGTATACAAAAAAAATAAAAAAAATAAAAATATATATACAAGTGCAAAAGTGGTTTCCTGCACCAACACAAGTGCGAAAAGTGGTTTTTCAACACTAACACAAGTGCCAAAAGTGGTTTTTCAACACTATCACAAGTGCAAAAAGTGTTTTTTCCACACTAATACAAGTGCAAAAGTGGTTTCCTGCACCAACACAAGTGCGAAAAGTGGTTTTTCAACACTAACACAAGTGCGAAAAGTGGTTTTTCAACACTAACACAAGTGCGAAAAGTGGTTTTTCAACACTATCACAAGTGCAAAAAGTGTTTTTTCCACACTAATACAAGTGCAAAAGTGGTTTCCTGCACCAACACAAGTGCAAAAAGTGGTTTTTCAACACTAAGACAAGTGCGAAAAATGGTTTTTCAACACTAACACAAGTGCGAAAAGTGGTTTTCCCACACTAATACAAGTGCAAAAGTGGTTTCCTGCACGAACACAAGTGCGAAAAGTGGTTTTTCAACACTAACACAAGTGCGAAAAGTGGTTTTTCAACACTATCACAAGTGCAAAAAGTGTTTTTTCCACACTAATACAAGTGCAAAAGTGGTTTCCTGCACCAACACAAGTGCGAAAAGTGGTTTTTCAACACTAACACAAGTGCGAAAAGTGGTTTTTCAACACTAACACAAGCGCGAAAAGTGTTTTTTCCACACTAATACAAGTGCAAAAGTGGTTTCCTGCACCAACACAAGTGCGAAAAGTGGTTTTTCAACAATAACACAAGTGTGAAAAGTGGTTTTTCAATACTAACACAAGTGCGAAAAGTGGTTTTTCAACACTAACACAAGTGCGAAAAGTGGTTTTTTCCACACTAATACAAGTGCAAAAGTGGTTTCCTGCACCAACACAAATGCGAAAAGTGGTTTTTCAACACTAACACAAGTGCGGCAAGTGGTTTTTCAACACTAACACAAGTACGAAAAGTCGTTTTTCAACACTATCACAAGTGCAAAAAGTGTTTTTTCCACACTAATACAAGTGCAAAAGTGGTTTCCTGCACCAACACAAGTGCGAAAAGTGGTTTTTCAACACTAACACAAGTGCGAAAAGTGGTTTTTCAACACTAATACAAGTGCGAAAAGTGGGTTTTCCACACTAATACCACACACACAATTTCCTGTTCAGGCTGGAGTTCCCCAAGGTACTGTTCTGGGCCCTGTGCTTTTCCTGGTCTTCATCAATGATCTCTCTGACTCTCTTGAAAATCCTCTCTATCTCTTTGCTGACGACTCTACTCTCTGTCGCTCCATTCCTCATCCCTCAGATCAGCAGACTGCAGCCTCCTCACTCTCTGCAGACCTGGACAAAATCACAGACTGGGCAAACAAATGGAACATGTCTTTCAATCCTGATAAATCTCACACTCTTACGATGTCTCTCCGAAAAGACCGACAGGAAAACCCTCCCATCCACTTTCTGAATAATCCTCTCCAATAAGTTCTGTCACTCAAGCTTTTGGGTCTCACTATTTGCCATGATCTTTCCTGGGAAAACCACATTTCAAATCTGGCCTCCAAAGCCAGTCGCCGACTGGGCATCCTCCGTCGTGTGAAGTCCTTCCTTGACACACCTGAGCTCCTCACCACATACAAGGCTTTCATCCGCAGCTCTATGGAATACTGCTCTCCCCTCTGGTCTGGTGCTCCTGCCTCACACTTAGTGAGGCAGGAGCTGTTGCACCTCTTCATGCTGTTGAAACCAAAGCGTTCAGAATCATTGGAATCTCCCGCAATGAAGCTAACTCCAAGGGCCTTTCACTCACTCACCGCAGGCAGGTTGGTGGTCTTTCCGTCTTCTACCGACTCCTCTCTGGCCTTGCCCCCCCAGCCCTCTCTGGGCTCTGTCCCCCAAATATTCCTACAGGTCGCACAAGATCTGCCTGCAACCCTCTTATGGTTAAACTGCCAAAATCAAGACTTTCTGCTCACCTTCACTCCTTCATTCCTCTTTTCTCCCGCCTCTGGAACAAACTCCCTCACTCTCTTCAATCCCACTCTACCCTCCAGGTCTTTAAAACAGCTGTTCACCACCATCTCTTATCCTCCCCCATCCAAAACGTTGATCTTTTCTACCCCCACTAATTTCGGTCCCCATGTGTTTTATACCTCTCCCCCCCCCCCCCTCCCCTTCCCACGCCTCCTGCGCCCAAGCACTCTCCCTCCCACACTTCTCCCTGCTCTCAAATGTTGTGGTTGTGTGCTTCCCCTTCTCTCCCCATCTTGGCTTCCACTCCCTCTTTTGTATATTTTGTTTGTCTGGTTGATTTGTTTGTGAAATAAATGTTAGCTCTTTCACGAGCCTCGATTCAGTATACAAAAAAAATAAAAAAAATAAAAATATATATACAAGTGCAAAAGTGGTTTCCTGCACCAACACAAGTGCGAAAAGTGGTTTTTCAACACTAACACAAGTGCCAAAAGTGGTTTTTCAACACTATCACAAGTGCAAAAAGTGTTTTTTCCACACTAATACAAGTGCAAAAGTGGTTTCCTGCACCAACACAAGTGCGAAAAGTGGTTTTTCAACACTAACACAAGTGCGAAAAGTGGTTTTTCAACACTAACACAAGTGCGAAAAGTGGTTTTTCAACACTATCACAAGTGCAAAAAGTGTTTTTTCCACACTAATACAAGTGCAAAAGTGGTTTCCTGCACCAACACAAGTGCGAAAAGTGGTTTTTCAACACTAACACAAGTGCGAAAAGTGGTTTTTCAACACTAACACAAGTGCGAAAAGTGGTTTTTCAACACTATCACAAGTGCAAAAAGTGTTTTTTCCACACTAATACAAGTGCAAAAGTGGTTTCCTGCACCAACACAAGTGCGAAAAGTGGTTTTTCAACACTAACACAAGTGCGAAAAGTGGTTTTTCAACACTAACACAAGTGCGAAAAGTGGTTTTTCAACACTATCACAAGTGCAAAAAGTGTTTTTTCCACACTAATACAAGTGCAAAAGTGCTTTCCTGCACCAACACAAGTGCGAAAAGTGGTTTTTCAACACTAACACAAGTGCGAAAAGTGGTTTTTCAACACTAACACAAGTGCGAAAAGTGGTTTTTCAACACTATCACAAGTGCAAAAAGTGTTTTTTCCACACTAATACAAGTGCAAAAGTGGTTTCCTGCACCAACACAAGTGCGAAAAATGGTTTTTCAACACTATCACAAGTGCAAAAAGTGGTTTTTCAACACTAACACAAGTGCGAAAAGTGGTTTTTCAACACTATCACAAGTGCAAAAAGTGTTTTTTCCACACTAATACAAGTGCAAAAGTGGTTTCCTGCACCAACACAAGTGCGAAAAGTGGTTTTTCAACACTAACACAAGTGCGAAAAGTGGTTTTTCCATACTAATACAAGTGCAAAAGTGGTTTCCTGCACCAACACAAGTGCGAAAAGTGGTTTTTCAACACTAACACAAGTGCGAAAAGTGGTTTTTCAACACTATCACAAGTGCAGAAAGTGTTTTTTCCACACTAATACAAGTGCAAAAGTGGTTTCCTGCACCAAGACAAGTGCGAAAAGTGGTTTTTCAACACTAACACAAGTGCGAAAAGTGGTTTTTCAACACTAACACAAGTGCGAAAAGTGGTTTTTCAACATGATCACAAGTGCAAAAAGTGGTTTTTCCACTCTAATACAAGTGCAAAAGTGGTTTCCTGCACCAACATAAGTGCGAAAAGTGGTTTTTCAACACTAACACAAGTGCGAAAAGTAGTTTTTCAACACTATCACAAGTGCAAAAAGTGTTTTTCCGCACTAATCCAAGTGCAAAAGTGGTTTCCTGCACCAACATAAGTGCGAAAAGTGGTTTTTCAACACTAACACAAGTGCGAAAAGTGGTTTTTCAACACGATCACAAGTGCAAAAAGTGGTTTTTCCACACTAATACAAGTGCAAAAGTGGTTTCCTGCACCAACATAAGTGCGAAAAGTGGTTTTTCAACACTAACACAAGTGCGAAAAGTAGTTTTTCAACACTATCACAAGTGCAAAAAGTGTTTTTTCCACACTAATACAAGTGCAAAAGTGGTTTCCTGCACCAACACAAGTGCGAAAAGTGGTTTTTCAGCACTAACATAAGTGCGAAAAGTGGTCTTTCAACACTAACACAAGTGCGAAAAGTGGTTTTTCCACACTAATACAAGTGCAAAAGTGGTTTCCTGCACCAACACAAGTGCGAAAAGTGGTTTTTCAACACTAACACAAGTGCGAAAAGTGGTTTCCTGCACCAACACAAATGCGAAAAGTGGTTTTTCAACACTAACACAAGTGCGGCAAGTGGTTTTTCAACACTAACACAAGTACGAAAAGTCGTTTTTCAACACTATCACAAGTGCAAAAAGTGTTTTTTCCACACTAATACAAGTGCAAAAGTGGTTTCCTGCACCAACACAAGTGCGAAAAGTGGTTTTTCAACACTAACACAAGTGCGAAAAGTGGTTTTTCAACACTAATACAAGTGCGAAAAGTGGGTTTTCCACACTAATACCACACACACAATTTCCTGTTCAGGCTGGAGTTCCCCAAGGTACTGTTCTGGGCCCTGTGCTTTTCCTGGTCTTCATCAATGATCTCTCTGACTCTCTTGAAAATCCTCTCTATCTCTTTGCTGACGACTCTACTCTCTGTCGCTCCATTCCTCATCCCTCAGATCAGCAGACTGCAGCCTCCTCACTCTCTGCAGACCTGGACAAAATCACAGACTGGGCAAACAAATGGAACATGTCTTTCAATCCTGATAAATCTCACACTCTTACGATGTCTCTCCGAAAAGACCGACAGGAAAACCCTCCCATCCACTTTCTGAATAATCCTCTCCAATAAGTTCTGTCACTCAAGCTTTTGGGTCTCACTATTTGCCATGATCTTTCCTGGGAAAACCACATTTCAAATCTGGCCTCCAAAGCCAGTCGCCGACTGGGCATCCTCCGTCGTGTGAAGTCCTTCCTTGACACACCTGAGCTCCTCACCACATACAAGGCTTTCATCCGCAGCTCTATGGAATACTGCTCTCCCCTCTGGTCTGGTGCTCCTGCCTCACACCTAGTGAGGCAGGAGCTGTTGCACCTCTTCATGCTGTTGAAACCAAAGCGTTCAGAATCATTGGAATCTCCCGCGATGAAGCTAACTCCAAGGGCCTTTCACTCACTCACCGCAGGCAGGTTGGTGGTCTTTCCGTCTTCTACCGACTCCTCTCTGGCCTTGCCCCCCCCAGCCCTCTCTGGGCTCTGTCCCCCAAATATTCCTACAGGTCGCACAAGATCTGCCTGCAACCCTCTTATGGTTAAACTGCCAAAATCAGGACTTTCTGCTCACCTTCCCTCCTTCATTCCTCTTTTCTCCCGCCTCTGGAACAAACTCCCTCACTCTCTTCAATCCCACTCTACCCTCCAGGTCTTTAAAACAGCTGTTCACCACCATCTCTTATCCTCCCCCATCCAAAACGTTGATCTTTTCTACCCCCACTAATTTCGGTCCCCATGTGTTTTATACCTCTCCCCCCCCCCCCCTCCCCTTCCCACGCCTCCTGCCCCCAAGCACTCTCCCTCCCACACTTCTCCCTGCTCTCAAATGTTGTGGTTGTGTGCTTCCCCTTCTCTCCCCATCTTGGCTTCCACTCCCTCTTTTGTATATTTTGTTTGTCTGGTTGATTTGTTTGTGAAATAAATGTTAGCTCTTTCACGAGCCTCGATTCAGTATACAAAAAAAATAAAAAAAATAAAAATATATATACAAGTGCAAAAGTGGTTTCCTGCACCAACACAAGTGCGAAAAGTGGTTTTTCAACACTAACACAAGTGCCAAAAGTGGTTTTTCAACACTATCACAAGTGCAAAAAGTGTTTTTTCCACACTAATACAAGTGCAAAAGTGGTTTCCTGCACCAACACAAGTGCGAAAAGTGGTTTTTCAACACTAACACAAGTGCGAAAAGTGGTTTTTCAACACTAACACAAGTGCGAAAAGTGGTTTTTCAACACTATCACAAGTGCAAAAAGTGTTTTTTCCACACTAATACAAGTGCAAAAGTGGTTTCCTGCACCAACACAAGTGCAAAAAGTGGTTTTTCAACACTAAGACAAGTGCGAAAAATGGTTTTTCAACACTAACACAAGTGCGAAAAGTGGTTTTCCCACACTAATACAAGTGCAAAAGTGGTTTCCTGCACGAACACAAGTGCAAAAAGTGGTTTTTCAACACTAACACAAGTGCGAAAAGTGGTTTTTCAACACTATCACAAGTGCAAAAAGTGTTTTTTCCACACTAATACAAGTGCAAAAGTGGTTTCCTGCACCAACACAAGTGCGAAAAGTGGTTTTTCAACACTAACACAAGTGCGAAAAGTGGTTTTTCAACACTAACACAAGCGCGAAAAGTGTTTTTGCCACACTAATACAAGTGCAAAAGTGGTTTCCTGCACCAACACAAGTGCGAAAAGTGGTTTTTCAACAATAACACAAGTGTGAAAAGTGGTTTTTCAATACTAACACAAGTGCGAAAAGTGGTTTTTCAACACTAACACAAGTGCGAAAAGTGGTTTTTTCCACACTAATACAAGTGCAAAAGTGGTTTCCTGCACCAACACAAATGCGAAAAGTGGTTTTTCAACACTAACACAAGTGCGGCAAGTGGTTTTTCAACACTAACACAAGTACGAAAAGTCGTTTTTCAACACTATCACAAGTGCAAAAAGTGTTTTTTCCACACTAATACAAGTGCAAAAGTGGTTTCCTGCACCAACACAAGTGCGAAAAGTGGTTTTTCAACACTAACACAAGTGCGAAAAGTGGTTTTTCAACACTAATACAAGTGCGAAAAGTGGGTTTTCCACACTAATACCACACACACAATTTCCTGTTCAGGCTGGAGTTCCCCAAGGTACTGTTCTGGGCCCTGTGCTTTTCCTGGTCTTCATCAATGATCTCTCTGACTCTCTTGAAAATCCTCTCTATCTCTTTGCTGACGACTCTACTCTCTGTCGCTCCATTCCTCATCCCTCAGATCAGCAGACTGCAGCCTCCTCACTCTCTGCAGACCTGGACAAAATCACAGACTGGGCAAACAAATGGAACATGTCTTTCAATCCTGATAAATCTCACACTCTTACGATGTCTCTCCGAAAAGACCGACAGGAAAACCCTCCCATCCACTTTCTGAATAATCCTCTCCAATAAGTTCTGTCACTCAAGCTTTTGGGTCTCACTATTTGCCATGATCTTTCCTGGGAAAACCACATTTCAAATCTGGCCTCCAAAGCCAGTCGCCGACTGGGCATCCTCCGTCGTGTGAAGTCCTTCCTTGACACACCTGAGCTCCTCACCACATACAAGGCTTTCATCCGCAGCTCTATGGAATACTGCTCTCCCCTCTGGTCTGGTGCTCCTGCCTCACACCTAGTGAGGCAGGAGCTGTTGCACCTCTTCATGCTGTTGAAACCAAAGCGTTCAGAATCATTGGAATCTCCCGCGATGAAGCTAACTCCAAGGGCCTTTCACTCACTCACCGCAGGCAGGTTGGTGGTCTTTCCGTCTTCTACCGACTCCTCTCTGGCCTTGCCCCCCCAGCCCTCTCTGGGCTCTGTCCCCCAAATATTCCTACAGGTCGCACAAGATCTGCCTGCAACCCTCTTATGGTTAAACTGCCAAAATCAAGACTTTCTGCTCACCTTCACTCCTTCATTCCTCTTTTCTCCCGCCTCTGGAACAAACTCCCTCACTCTCTTCAATCCCACTCTACCCTCCAGGTCTTTAAAACAGCTGTTCACCACCATCTCTTATCCTCCCCCATCCAAAACGTTGATCTTTTCTACCCCCACTAATTTCGGTCCCCATGTGTTTTATACCTCTCCCCCCCCCCCCCTCCCCTTCCCACGCCTCCTGCCCCCAAGCACTCTCCCTCCCACACTTCTCCCTGCTCTCAAATGTTGTGGTTGTGTGCTTCCCCTTCTCTCCCCATCTTGGCTTCCACTCCCTCTTTTGTATATTTTGTTTGTCTGGTTGATTTGTTTGTGAAATAAATGTTAGCTCTTTCACGAGCCTCGATTCAGTATACAAAAAAAATAAAAAAAATAAAAATATATATACAAGTGCAAAAGTGGTTTCCTGCACCAACACAAGTGCGAAAAGTGGTTTTTCAACACTAACACAAGTGCCAAAAGTGGTTTTTCAACACTATCACAAGTGCAAAAAGTGTTTTTTCCACACTAATACAAGTGCAAAAGTGGTTTCCTGCACCAACACAAGTGCGAAAAGTGGTTTTTCAACACTAACACAAGTGCGAAAAGTGGTTTTTCAACACTAACACAAGTGCGAAAAGTGGTTTTTCAACACTATCACAAGTGCAAAAAGTGTTTTTTCCACACTAATACAAGTGCAAAAGTGGTTTCCTGCACCAACACAAGTGCGAAAAGTGGTTTTTCAACACTAACACAAGTGCGAAAAGTGGTTTTTCAACACTAACACAAGTGCGAAAAGTGGTTTTTCAACACTATCACAAGTGCAAAAAGTGTTTTTTCCACACTAATACAAGTGCAAAAGTGCTTTCCTGCACCAACACAAGTGCGAAAAGTGGTTTTTCAACACTAACACAAGTGCGAAAAGTGGTTTTTCAACACTAACACAAGTGCGAAAAGTGGTTTTTCAACACTATCACAAGTGCAAAAAGTGTTTTTTCCACACTAATACAAGTGCAAAAGTGGTTTCCTGCACCAACACAAGTGCGAAAAATGGTTTTTCAACACTATCACAAGTGCAAAAAGTGGTTTTTCAACACTAACACAAGTGCGAAAAGTGGTTTTTCAACACTATCACAAGTGCAAAAAGTGTTTTTTCCACACTAATACAAGTGCAAAAGTGGTTTCCTGCACCAACACAAGTGCGAAAAGTGGTTTTTCAACACTAACACAAGTGCGAAAAGTGGTTTTTCCATACTAATACAAGTGCAAAAGTGGTTTCCTGCACCAACACAAGTGCGAAAAGTGGTTTTTCAACACTAACACAAGTGCGAAAAGTGGTTTTTCAACACTATCACAAGTGCAAAAAGTGTTTTTTCCATACTAATACAAGTGCAAAAGTGGTTTCCTGCACCAACATAAGTGCGAAAAGTGGTTTTTCAACACTAACACAAGTGCGAAAAGTAGTTTTTCAACACTATCACAAGTGCAAAAAGTGTTTTTTCCACACTAATACAAGTGCAAAAGTGGTTTCCTGCACCAACACAAGTGCGAAAAGTGGTTTTTCAGCACTAACATAAGTGCGAAAAGTGGTTTTTCAACACTAACACAAGTGCGAAAAGTGGTTTTTCCACACTAATACAAGTGCAAAAGTGGTTTCCTGCACCAACACAAGTGCGAAAAGTGGTTTTTCAACACTAACACAAGTGCGAAAAGTGGTTTCCTGCACCAACACAAATGCGAAAAGTGGTTTTTCAACACTAACACAAGTGCGGCAAGTGGTTTTTCAACACTAACACAAGTACGAAAAGTCGTTTTTCAACACTATCACAAGTGCAAAAAGTGTTTTTTTCCACACTAATACAAGTGCAAAAGTGGTTTCCTGCACCAACACAAGTGCGAAAAGTGGTTTTTCAACACTAACACAAGTGCGAAAAGTGGTTTTTCAACACTAATACAAGTGCGAAAAGTGGGTTTTCCACACTAATACCACACACACAATTTCCTGTTCAGGCTGGAGTTCCCCAAGGTACTGTTCTGGGCCCTGTGCTTTTCCTGGTCTTCATCAATGATCTCTCTGACTCTCTTGAAAATCCTCTCTATCTCTTTGCTGACGACTCTACTCTCTGTCGCTCCATTCCTCATCCCTCAGATCAGCAGACTGCAGCCTCCTCACTCTCTGCAGACCTGGACAAAATCACAGACTGGGCAAACAAATGGAACATGTCTTTCAATCCTGATAAATCTCACACTCTTACGATGTCTCTCCGAAAAGACCGACAGGAAAACCCTCCCATCCACTTTCTGAATAATCCTCTCCAATAAGTTCTGTCACTCAAGCTTTTGGGTCTCACTATTTGCCATGATCTTTCCTGGGAAAACCACATTTCAAATCTGGCCTCCAAAGCCAGTCGCCGACTGGGCATCCTCCGTCGTGTGAAGTCCTTCCTTGACACACCTGAGCTCCTCACCACATACAAGGCTTTCATCCGCAGCTCTATGGAATACTGCTCTCCCCTCTGGTCTGGTGCTCCTGCCTCACACCTAGTGAGGCAGGAGCTGTTGCACCTCTTCATGCTGTTGAAACCAAAGCGTTCAGAATCATTGGAATCTCCCGCGATGAAGCTAACTCCAAGGGCCTTTCACTCACTCACCGCAGGCAGGTTGGTGGTCTTTCCGTCTTCTACCGACTCCTCTCTGGCCTTGCCCCCCCCAGCCCTCTCTGGGCTCTGTCCCCCAAATATTCCTACAGGTCGCACAAGATCTGCCTGCAACCCTCTTATGGTTAAACTGCCAAAATCAAGACTTTCTGCTCACCTTCACTCCTTCATTCCTCTTTTCTCCCGCCTCTGGAACAAACTCCCTCACTCTCTTCAATCCCACTCTACCCTCCAGGTCTTTAAAACAGCTGTTCACCACCATCTCTTATCCTCCCCCATCCAAAACGTTGATCTTTTCTACCCCCACTAATTTCGGTCCCCATGTGTTTTATACCTCTCCCCCCCCCCCCCCCCTCCCCTTCCCACGCCTCCTGCCCCCAAGCACTCTCCCTCCCACACTTCTCCCTGCTCTCAAATGTTGTGGTTGTGTGCTTCCCCTTCTCTCCCCATCTTGGCTTCCACTCCCTCTTTTGTATATTTTGTTTGTCTGGTTGATTTGTTTGTGAAATAAATGTTAGCTCTTTCACGAGCCTCGATTCAGTATACAAAAAAAATAAAAAAAATAAAAATATATATACAAGTGCAAAAGTGGTTTCCTGCACCAACACAAGTGCGAAAAGTGGTTTTTCAACACTAACACAAGTGCCAAAAGTGGTTTTTCAACACTATCACAAGTGCAAAAAGTGTTTTTTCCACACTAATACAAGTGCAAAAGTGGTTTCCTGCACCAACACAAGTGCGAAAAGTGGTTTTTCAACACTAACACAAGTGCGAAAAGTGGTTTTTCAACACTAACACAAGTGCGAAAAGTGGTTTTTCAACACTATCACAAGTGCAAAAAGTGTTTTTTCCACACTAATACAAGTGCAAAAGTGGTTTCCTGCACCAACACAAGTGCGAAAAGTGGTTTTTCAACACTAACACAAGTGCGAAAAGTGGTTTTTCAACACTAACACAAGTGCGAAAAGTGGTTTTTCAACACTATCACAAGTGCAAAAAGTGTTTTTTCCACACTAATACAAGTGCAAAAGTGCTTTCCTGCACCAACACAAGTGCGAAAAGTGGTTTTTCAACACTAACACAAGTGCGAAAAGTGGTTTTTCAACACTAACACAAGTGCGAAAAGTGGTTTTTCAACACTATCACAAGTGCAAAAAGTGTTTTTTCCACACTAATACAAGTGCAAAAGTGGTTTCCTGCACCAACACAAGTGCGAAAAATGGTTTTTCAACACTATCACAAGTGCAAAAAGTGGTTTTTCAACACTAACACAAGTGCGAAAAGTGGTTTTTCAACACTATCACAAGTGCAAAAAGTGTTTTTTCCACACTAATACAAGTGCAAAAGTGGTTTCCTGCACCAACACAAGTGCGAAAAGTGGTTTTTCAACACTAACACAAGTGCGAAAAGTGGTTTTTCCATACTAATACAAGTGCAAAAGTGGTTTCCCTGCACCAACACAAGTGCGAAAAGTGGTTTTTCAACACTAACACAAGTGCGAAAAGTGGTTTTTCAACACTATCACAAGTGCAGAAAGTGTTTTTTCCACACTAATACAAGTGTAAAAGTGGTTTCCTGCACCAAGACAAGTGCGAAAAGTGGTTTTTCAACACTAACACAAGTGCGAAAAGTGGTTTTTCAACACTAACACAAGTGCGAAAAGTGGTTTTTCAACATGATCACAAGTGCAAAAAGTGGTTTTTCCACTCTAATACAAGTGCAAAAGTGGTTTCCTGCACCAACATAAGTGCGAAAAGTGGTTTTTCAACACTAACACAAGTGCGAAAAGTAGTTTTTCAACACTATCACAAGTGCAAAAAGTGTTTTTCCGCACTAATCCAAGTGCAAAAGTGGTTTCCTGCACCAACATAAGTGCGAAAAGTGGTTTTTCAACACTAACACAAGTGCGAAAAGTGGTTTTTCAACACGATCACAAGTGCAAAAAGTGGTTTTTCCACACTAATACAAGTGCAAAAGTGGTTTCCTGCACCAACATAAGTGCGAAAAGTGGTTTTTCAACACTAACACAAGTGCGAAAAGTAGTTTTTCAACACTATCACAAGTGCAAAAAGTGTTTTTTCCACACTAATACAAGTGCAAAAGTGGTTTCCTGCACCAACACAAGTGCGAAAAGTGGTTTTTCAGCACTAACATAAGTGTGAAAAGTGGTTTTTCAACACTAACACAAGTGCGAAAAGTGGTTTTTCCACACTAATACAAGTGCAAAAGTGGTTTCCTGCACCAACACAAGTGCGGAAAGTGGTTTTTCAACACTAACACAAGTGCGAAAAGTGGTTTTTCAACACTAACACAAGTGCAAAAAGTGGTGAGTGAACAGCTGTTTTAAAGACCTGGAGGGAGGAGTGGGATTGAAGAGAGTGAGGGAGTTTGTTCCAGGGGCGGGAGAAAAGAGGAGTGAGAGTGAAGGTGAATAGTCTTGATTTTGGCAGTTTAACCATAAGAGGGTTGCTAGCAGATCTTGTGCGACCTGTAGGAATATTTGAGGGACGGAGCACAGAGAGAGCTGGGGGGGCAAGGCCAGAGAGGAGTCGGTAGAAGACAGAAAGACCACCTACCTGCCCAGGGGCGGATCCAGGGGGGGGGTGCAGGGGCTGTGAATCTGCTGAACTGTTGGACCAGGAAAGAACACAAGGAACTGCAGTAACTTCCATGAACGCACGAAATGCCGTTTCTGACGATCAATTTTTTTACACTCCCAGACCCCCCCCTTTATCCTCCCCCCCCCCCCCCCCCCAGCGCTATGGTTTCATGCACCCCCCCGTCAAATAATTCCTGGATCCGCCCTGCTGCCTTCGGTGAGTACGTGAAAGGCCCTCGGAGTTAGCTTCATCGCAGGAGATTCCAGATTCTGAAAGTTTGGTTTCAACAGCGTGAAGACTCATAGTGAGACCCAAAAGATTGAGTGACAGAACTTCTTGGAGAGGATTGTTGAGAAAGTAGATGGGAGGGTTTTCCAAACGATCTTTTCAGAGAGACATAGTGAGAGTGTGAGATTTGTCAGGATTGAAAGGCATGTTCCACTTGTTTGAGATGTGGAGTCGTCAGCAAAATGATGAAAAGGATTTTTCAGAGAGTTGGAGTTGGATTGATGAAGATTAGAAAAAGCAGCTTTTTTAAACAACCAGAGAACAACCAACTTGACGATTCACCGGCGAGTTTTTTTTTTTTTAATCTGGCATTTGTCAATATAAAATATCTGTCAAACTTGGTCTCAGTGGTAATAGGGGTTTTGAATCTGTACATGTCGAGGTTAAATAGTTGTAAGATTATTTTTTTCAATAACCTTTTTTTCAGTGTGAGATGTGTATGAGCTATACTTTATTTGTAATGTGACTTTTCAGCTTTAGGTCGCTATTGTTATGTATAACCTGCAAATTGTAAAAGTCAGAAATATATATTTTTTAAACCCCTAAAAAACATGATGTCTGTCAATTTTTTTTTTTTAATCTGGCATTTGTCAATATAAAATATCTGTCAAACTTGGTCTCAGTGGTAATAGAAGTTTTGAATCTGTACATGTCGAGGTTAAATAGTTGTAAGATTATTTTTTTCAATAACCTTTTTTTCAGTGTGAGATGTGTATGAGCTATACTTTAATTGTAATGTGACTTTTCAGCTTTAGGTCGCTATTGTTATGTATAACCTGCAAATTGTAAAAGTCAGAAATATATTTTTTTTAAACCCCTAAAAAACATGATGTCTGTCAATTTAACCCCCCCCCCCCCCCCCCCCACTGAAAATGTTACAAATCGCACCGTGCCAGAGTTTGAGTCTTAGCTTTGGGGCAGCCTGGCAAATTGTCCAGAGCCCCGCGCTGGAAGGGCCTCGATGGCTGGTGGGGTGATATACACTGTGTGACCCACTGAAGAATCCATTAATTACATCAATCAGTGTATATAATAAACTGGAGCTTCCAGGGAAGCAGAACTCAACTGAACTGACTGGACAACTTTAAAGTAGGTCAGTTGTTAGATAAATGAAATATTCCATAATCCTAATCCATAAGTATTTGTGGACGTTAAAGTCTTAACGTCGTTTCGGAGCTGAAAACAATATGACGGCCTGTGGCGGCCATTTTGTGACGGATCGGGTTGGAATGCAATAGCAACCTACCTTGTGTGGTAAGGGTTAAACATTCTAAGTTTGATCAAAATCTGTTAATATTTGTGGACGCTAGAGTGTTAACATCGTTTTCATGACCAAAAACAAAATGGTCGCCTACGTCCGCCATTTTTCAACGGATCGGGCTGAAATGTAATACCAACCTGGTCCTTGGGGTAAGGATGCTGCATGTCAAGTTTGATCAGAATCGGTTATTTGTGGACGCTGGAGTGTTAACGTCGAAAAGTTAACGGACGACAGACGACGACGACGATGACAGACGACGGACGCCGGAGGGTTCAGTATGTGATGAACTCAACTGGACGGTCGTCCAGTTGAGTTAAAAATCTGATAGAAGTCAGGGAGCTTATGTCGTGATAAAGAGTCCCGTGGGCACTTAATGATTAGAACATACCACCTAGCTACCTTATTTAGACCCTAAGGAACAAGAAAAACCATGTTGGCAAAAACTGAAGTGCTGCAGAGGGCGGCCATCTTTGATTTCAAAATGGCCGCCATTTGTGAACCCTTTTTGACTATAACTCGACTTGTGAATATAATATGAAATAAATTTTGGTGGCTATATACCCCCAAATGTTTATGTCAAAGGTTTAAAATGTATACTTTCAATTTACTGTGGTAAACAAATGCATGGCAGCCATCTTGCTTTTCAAAATGGCTGCCACATTTTATGTTTACTTAAAATATATAAACGTAAATGTGTCAAGATTTTCCTTTTGACAAAAATACCTATCGTTTAATTAACAAAGAATTCAAACATGCACTTCATTCATTAAGAGCTATATTATTGTAATTTACCTGTTTTTGTATACTATGAATTGTGGCCTTTCTGGGTTTCCATATTGACAAAACTACTATAGAGGGCGCCATTGTGGCTGCAAGCTGTATTTACTCCACACATTCAGCACATGTCATTGGTCAGAAGTTTACTGGCTCAGTATTATGACAACAAGTGGGAAAAACCCCAAAGTTTGTGGTAAGTTTACATTTCTTTCTAAAAGGTTTTGATAAGATGCGTTTAAGGAACTTGTTTAGCTGAGAAGAAACAGTTTACATAGGAATAACTACTTTAAATAGGTGTGTGTGTGTGTGTGTGTGTGTGTGTGTGTGTGTGTGTGTGTGTGTGTGTGTGTGTGTGTGTGTGTGTGTGTGTGTGTGTGTGTGTGTGTGTGTGTGTTGTGTGTGTGTGTGTGTGTGTGTGGAGCTTAGCTTGTAAACATTGGACAAACCAGAGCGCATTAAAACCTGTTTGTACCCTTGAATACTTGCAAGGTCAATTATTGCTCTGTTTGTAGCCTGTACCTTGTCCTTATCTTTCCAGGCAACCACGAGACACTTCTCATTTGTTATACACTAGGGCATTGCCCGTACGTGGGTGCCCGTTCCTTGCCAAAAAAAAAAAAAAACGCTACCCGTACGCTCTACCCCCGCCGGTACGCCCGTAAACAAAAAAAACAACGCTCTTCGCTTCCGCCCTTCGCTCTGACTGAATTGGGAGAAATAATGCGCATAAGAAATCGAATTAAGTACCGTAATGGCGGTCAGCTCGTAACGCGCTCAGCTCCGCTCGTCTCACATCGGCCACGCCTACGCAACAAAGCGTTCTGTGATTGGCTGCCGGAAGTTCGCAAATCGTCGCAGTTACGATGAATCGTTTTAATTTAATCGCAGTTTGAATTCGTTTTAAAACATAGTTTAACGGCAACATAGTTTTCCAACGTGAAATAAATGAATACGCTGTCAAATGTGCCGTCCGAGGTAGAGTCTGATCGCCACGTTCGGCACACGTGATAGCTCGCTGCTCTCTGATTGGTTGAAGCGTTTTTTGGACATAGCTCGGTAAGTACTTGTCCGATTAATTTCAAACCTTGAAAAGGCACATCCTCGGGTCCCCAGCAATATACCTGGCAAGTTAGAAGTATATCGGACCCGTGGTTGTCGAGAAACAGCGGTCACAGACAAACGTACAAACGTACAGAGATTACTGGAATTATAGATAGATAGCATGTCCCAATACATTTTCAGCTAAGTATGTGGTTAATGCATCTTTCGCAGATACATGGGCCAGCAGACGGCTCATACTTCGTTTTCCAATTGATGTTGAATCAGTGATGTGATATGCAACAGCCTTCCTGTCACCAAGACGTCTCTCACGATTTGAAGCTTTCATTGATTCACCTGTGTCATAACGGTCAAACACCAAATGCACCTCATCATAGTCGCCATACGTTATCCAGTGACATTGTCTTCCCCTTTCTTCACTCTGCCTGACCATCCCCTCACACTGCCTTACCATCCCCTCACACTGCCATCGTTTTCCCCTCTCCCATCCACCTTCCCTGCCACTCATCTCACCCCTTCCCTTCCTCTCACCCCTCCCCTTCCTCTCACCCCTTCCCTTCCTCTCACCCTCCCCTTCCTCTCACCCCTTCCCTTCCTCTCACCCCTCCCCTTCCTCTCACCCCTTCCCCTCCTCTCACCCCTCCCCTTCCTCTCACCCCTTCCCTTCCTCTCACCCCTTCCCTTCCTCTGACTCCTTCCCTTCCTCTCACCCCTTCCCCTCCTCTCACCCCTCCCCATCCTCTCACCCCTCCCCATCCTCCCACCCCTCCCCTTCCTCTCACCCCTTCCCTTCCTCTCATCCCTTCCCTTCCTCTCACCCCTCCCCTTCCACTCACACCTCCCCTTCCTCTCACACCTCCCCTTCCTCTCATCCCTTCCCTTCCTCTCATCCCTTCCCTTCCTCTCACCCCTCCCCTTCCTCTCACACCTCCCCTTCCTCTCACACCTCCCCTTCCTCTTACCCCTTCCCTTCCTCTCATCCCTTCCCTTCCTCTCACCCCTCCC